>NC_133651.1:70297280-70597280 GCF_009905375.1 Apium graveolens | reverse complement strand
GATTAAGATATGATTTTGAAAATGTTTTGATACAAGCAAATGATGCCATCACCCAAAGTTTTATCTCTTGATATTATTGGTTATGTCTTCACATTGTCATTCTTTAATATATATCTCGATTTATGCTTTATACCATATTGTTTAGCACTTGTTGAGCATTTGGCTAACTCCTTGCTTTATCCTGATATTACAGCTAGCAGCTATGGTTAGATTCAAGCAGACAACACGTAAGACCTGTGATGCTGATGCGTATGTTCGAGCTCAGGTAGAATAAGAAAAAGTTTTGTGTGAGGATTCGATATTAAAATCAGTTGTAATAGATGGTAGTGTTGGGCTGTTCCAAACCCTAAACTGTAAGATCTTGGATTTGGTTATGTTTACTTTCTTCTTAATATTGTAATAGTTATATTATTTTATTTGTTAAGTTGGGGGTGTGACATAACACTTACAAAACATCTTATTGAAAAAAGATATATAATCCGACAAAGAATAAAAAAAATATCAATTGTATTTTTATCATGGGAAGATGAGTGAACATTTATAACAAAATGACACATAATACTCTATTACGAATTCTGGTTATTTGAACTGTGTATTGTGAAGATATAATGGCGTAAAATACAAACATTAAAACTTAATAACATAATATTGAGAAATTAAAAAATCTCGAGTAAATAGTATTGTTTATAATCCGTAAAAGGACATATTCAGTCAAATAAACTTATTGGGATAAATATTTCACGAATTATTAACTTTTATGATAAGATTGCAACATATTGTTCTAAAAATAATAATGTTTTTTGTTAGTAGATAAATAATATTTACTTGCTCTTATAAATGTTATTTTTAAATTTTTAACATATTCATAATTATGTAACTATATTATGTAATCTTGCTTAATATTCATAATTATGTAATAACTTATAATTCTTTTATTACATCTTTCCAATTAATTACACATAGACATGCGTGCTTTTTGACTTTTTAGTGGTTCAATAGTTTTTGGTATCTTGATCAAAATAAACCCTTGCATGCAAAGCCCCATTCAAAGTGAAAACTACAACTAAACCACAATCCAACTCTGCACGGAGCATCGGCTGAAAACTTTTCCATCTGATCATTCAACAGTTGTCATGGAGGTATGTTTTTACTCTCTCCTTCAATTAGGAACGTGATGATTCAATATCAATATCCAATAGATGTTTACTATCTTCGATTTGTTCAATTATGCTCATGTTTATATACAAATAAGTATAGTGAATAGCCTACATTTATGATTCTATGAAAATAGTTATTAAGATTAGTTTAGGATTGACAATGTAATCTCGTGATAATATTGTGTATTGATTTATATTGGGTATTTTTTTCATATAGTATTGTCATATTGTATGTTAACTTATATGGTGAAAAATCAATCCAATTCTTTTAAGTATGTCGTTGGTAGTCTTAATCTGTTTTGGCTAGCAATGTATGTTATGATTTTGGTTATATTGGTTTACTACTGGGATAGTCATTATAGATATTCAACTCTGCTATATTGATTTGTAATAGTATCTGCCATTATTATATTAAGAGATGTTTAGCATTGCACCTGGACTTTGCATATGACCTGATCACGGTAGCAAGAGCTACTACAATATCCTGTAATCCAATAACAAAATGAGTGTCCTTGGATTAGAAGCCAAAAAAACAATAAAATCACAATTGTTGCATTGCACAGGTCTCGGTAATTGGCCAATTAGACTTGATAATTTGTACTTGCTAATTATACTTATGAGAGGTTGCATTGTGGCATCAACCTGAATGATATTGAATCATCACGTTCCTAATTGAAGGATATAGTAGAAATGTTTCATCACATTCCTAATTGAAGGATACAGTAGTAGCTTTTTGTGATTTTGGTTATATTGGTATGCATCCTGGGATAATCATTATAGATATTTAACTCTGCTATATAGATTTGTCATAGTATCTGCCATGATTGTATTAAGAGATGTTTAGCATTGCGCCTGGACTTTGCATCTAACCTGATTCACAGTAGCAAGATCTACTTCAATATTCTGTATTCCATTAATAAAATGATTGTGCTTGGATTAGAAGCCAAAAAAAATAACATTACAATTGTTGCATTGCACAGGTCTCGGTAATTGGCCAATTAGACTTAATAATTTGTTGTTGCTAATTTTACTTATGTATAGTATTCCATATCAGCAGCAAAACTGTGAGCCTATTAACATTCTAGCATTCATCATTCAGGTCGATGCCACAATGCAACCTCTCATAGATTTATTGGTAAATAACTTACTCAATTGTCCCAATACATGTACTGACTATCATAATTGAGTAAATGAATAAGTTTTTGCTTATGCCTTCAGAAATTACCACTCTCCATTGTTTCTACATATGGTGAAAATCTTCCTGGTAATGGATTAATAATGCTATAAAATGGCCAACATCTACAATTCTTTTATGAGAAAAACAGGGAAAGCTTAACTGGAGTTGGGGAACTCAATAATTTGTTCAAAAAAGGCATTGGTTGTAAACTTCTTCTCTGCTACAAAGGTGAAGCAAATTTTCGGGGTCACATTTTTGATAAGACGGGATGTAAAATAGAGTATATCATACCAGAAAAACCGAATTTCTATGTGGACAAGCGAGGTAAAATTCTAATATGCTCTTCACTATATGGCTGAACATTACATTATCTTAAGTCATGATTGTAATTATACTTTTTACAAACATGATCAGCCAATGTTGCTGGAGCTGGATGCAAAATTTTAGTTGAAGATAATGAGAATACAATCTATGATGGCTTAGTTGTAAGTTATTTTCTTATAAACTTGTAAAATGCTTTAATCGGGAAAAAAATTCTATTTATATAATAGAAATACATAGGATAAATATGTTTTCACTTTTGATGCAGGATATTCCACATTCTTTCGTGGCACGCTTTGGCAAGCATATTCCCGATGTTGTTCTCTATTGTTTCCCTTTAGATACAGTGTTTACATGTTATTTTTCCAAATATGACAAAAGGTTCTTTGGTCTCAATAAAATTCCAGCATATATTCAACTCAACCTGGGAGATTTTATTGTGTTTACCAACTGGGAAGCTGGTCGGTTTGATGGTGTCATTTTTGACAAATATGGAGTGCAAAGGATGTTTGCACATCAAACCCCAAATTCTGGTGAGAACTCTAATAATAAAAACTTTGTTATACAATATGGTCATATTAATTGACGATCATTGTTGAACTTACATAAACTATTTTTGGTTTATACTGAACTGATTATTTACCTCCATTTGAATACACACATTTAAAGATACAAATGTTCTTTTTCTTGATGCAGAGAACGTCCAGGGAACTTAGATCGGGAATAATGGAATGGAGATGAATTCGAGTGAAAACATTTCATGACCATGCTTGCGTGTCTGCTGATATTCCGGTGTTTTTAATTTATGCTTTCAACAAAGAAATGTAATATTGATATAGTCGCCAATTGTTTTGGCACTGATTTCACTTTAAGACGTATCATTGCAAACATGACATTTGCCATGTTTGGTATTACTGAATTGTTATAATTTTTTATCATTATCGACTAAAGATAGTATTGGGCTTATGTATTAATTCCTTGGGTGATTCAATTAAGGTACTTAACTAATCATAGTATCAAGTCATGGCCTATGAATTACACATATGTAGTATCAGTTTAATGAAAGTTCATATAATAACCCACGTGTAGATTTAAAACCTATGTGAGTTACACTTGTATTATAACTAATATCTCATGATACTCATGAAAACTATAGTTTCACAATGATGGTTTCACTGACTACAAATTTGGAGACTCAAGGATTTCATAAGTTCTTTTCTGTTACAAACTGACCACCTCTAATAACTTTAAGGTTATCTTCCAATGGCATAATTGATTTTCTGGCCAAAATATGCCCAATTATGTATTCTGCCTAATTTGTAATTATGGTTTTGACATCACAAAATCTATAATTATATAATTGTTATCTCTATCATATCTTTATTTATTGTAACAAATTATTGTATCATACAATCTATCTTGGACTACATACCAAATTAACTTCATTTACATGTTCAAAACACATATATTACAGTACATTCTTCATCTTAGTTTGATCAACAACAAAGAACAATAATATTCCATTCAACATAAAGTCTAGAAATTACAAAACTTAAACTACCAAATGTTTCAATTGCGTACTAAATTCAATAAAACTGCAAAACATCAATCACAAACATCACCAAGCAAAATCTTGAACAAAAGTAACTACACTTTGCAATGACCACAACCTGAATTCCATATGTGTGACATGGTTAAATGTTCATTAAAAAATTCACCTTATTCCCGGTACTTCTCTTTCACAGTCAACTCATAAAGTGAATACCAAAGCTATTCACCAAAAAGATTTCCTTCAATCCTGTTTATCGGTTCCTTATTTCTTGCATTTGGACAAAATTTAGAAAGAGGAAGCAAATTTTTTACATCCGATATATACCAGTACATATTCTCAAGCAAATGAACAATGTCTACTAACTTCGATTTAAGATCAACCATTCCAACAATATGAGACAGTTCTTCAACAACCTGATCTTTTTCATATGGCTTGTACACAGCTCTAAAAAACACAAAACTAAAATAAGATGGAAAATGATTACCGGAGTGAAAAGAGAAAGTTTGAAGATTATGATTAACATTATTGCGCATGAAAAGCATTCTAACCGAGTTATAAAACATAGCTAGCTCAACTTCAAGAGAAATGGAAAAATGAATAAAGCCATGGAATTGGTCACGCCTAACTTCTAGATAATGATTATGGTACCGGTATAGAGCATCCCAGTTGAGCTTCTGCAACATCTCTTTAACTTGGATTCGGCTTGCTTTGGTGAAATAGGCCATCAACAACTTTCCAAACATGTAAAAGCTATCAAGATCCTGTATTATATATGCAAACAATATAGCCATAATATCAGTATCAATGGTGTTAGGTCACACAACACTGTAGAAGGGGGTTGAATACAGTGTTTATACAATCAAATCGATTTAACACAAGTATGTAACAAAGAGCTGTTAGGTTATAATGTATAATCCTCTCGATAATGATAACACACATATAGTGTAAGCCCTAAGTCTGTGTTTATTTAGTACACAGTTACAAGATAACTTCTAATTGATATGGAATATAATTTTGTCTCCTAAAATATATCATTCAGATATCTTCTACAAGTCTTCCAATCTTCTAACTCTTTCCATGGATATCTTCTTTTGTTTTAGTCTCGATCTTCTACTGTAAATCAGCTTCCTTCCTTATATGAAAGTCTTCCGGCACTTAAGTTCTGATATGACTTTAAGTTCTGATATTAAGTTCTGACTTCCAGTAAGTCCTGATTTCAGTAGGTCCTGATATGTCCTTTTTGTTAAGATCTGAAAACTAAACATGAATCATATTAGACATGACATCTCAAATATATCTAACAATCTCCCCCAACTTGTAAATTATGCAAAATATACAAGTTAATAGATTTGGTGATGTCAAAAAAATTTAAGTACAAATACAATAAAAGTTTAACTAGATAACTAACTATAACTTACAGTCCTTTTAGCTTTTACCAATCTCACTGAGTCAATCTGAATCCATAATGATTCTTGACAAAGCTTGATATCAGCTTTTCTTCTTTAATCCTCAGGACTTGAGAGAGTGTAGTCTTGACTTGCTTCAACTCTTCATTTTAACTTCCAATCTGATAGATTGCAGTCCTTAAAGCAGAGATCTAATTTCTCTCTAAACCATCATTCAGTCTTACTACCCTAGGATGAGAAGATTCTTCATTGTAGCATAGACATTTCCCTTTCAGAATCACTTCAAGCTTAGCAGAATCCTTCCTCATAGGAGTTTCACTTCCATCATCTTTACCAATATTAGGAATGAATTTTGTAACTCTTGAACCATAAATTCTTGTTTTATCTCTGATGGTCTTCAATATGAAATTTGACCATCTCCTGGTAATATCAGACTTTACCTCTAAAAGGTAATGAAAGAATTGAAGTTCTTTCAGAGTTTTGTTTAGCACATCTGATTCTGACATCTGATATGTCCTTCCTTCTTCAAGAAATAGAATCAGATTTTCCTTGACATTGTGCTTGTCATGAGCATCCAGTACCACTTGAACAGAGGTAACCTTATCAAGGTTTTTCTGTGTAACATCTTCGAGAGGTTGGTCAGTTAAAAGAAATGGATCTCTAGTAAGCACTTCAACTCATGTTTTAATCTTAACTTCATCAGAACCTAGTCCATCTCTGTTTCTTGCTTCTCTGGCTTTCAATCCAACAGTCATGAAATTAGATAACAATTGGCTTTTTTATGGATCTGATGGTTTGACATTTTTCCATAGGAGTTTCTTTTTGTCAGCTACTTCCATCCTGTCTAAATCAACTTGAGCACTGTTAGAGGTTGATGTCTTGATGACTTTATCAGAACTTGTTATTTTTGTTATAGCTTGAAATTCTTCACTCTGAACAACTTGAGCCTTGTCAGAGGTTGTCTTTGATTCTTCAGAAATCTTCCTTCTTTTCAGAGTTTGAACATCTTTATCTTCAGCAAGATTATCATGAGTAACTTGAACCATTTTGCACACTGGCTTTATCAGAATTTGAGGAATTTTCATCTCCAGTGGCTTGGTTGGTTCATCAACTTTTCCTTTCCCTTTGTCTTTGGGATCAATCTTAGATTGTGATCTTGTTTTGGGCTTTGATGCCTCAGTATATGACTTCTCCTTGATCACAATGCCTTTTACCTTAGGCCTTGGAGGTTTCTTTGAAACAGAAGCTTTTGGCTTTAGATTTTTCTTATCAGCTTTAAATCTAGCTTCTTCCTCCTTGAGATTTTCTAAATCCATTCCTGGATTATGTTTCAGAAATAATCTTCTAGCAATTTCCTCATCAAGTGTCTGAATCTTGGGATCCTTGTAGTAGACAGTTGTCTGCTTCCCCTTGAGCTTCAGAGTTTGCATGAACTTTTGAGAATCTTGACTTCCACCTTAAATCAGAACATCAGGCTTTGTCATCAGACTTTGCTCATCAGAACTTGATATCAGATTTTCAGTTTCAGTACTTGCTATCAGATTTTGAGTTTGAGCAGTTTCAGAACTTGTCTTTTTTTAAATAGAAGATTTGCTTGCATCAGTAATTAGTTTCCTTGAAGAAGCCTTGCCGCTGTGCCCTTTACTTTCAACTTGACCTCTACCCTTGCTAGGGTTTCCCTGGTCATCAGCTTCATCATCTTTCTTCTTAAGTATTTGATCATTAGAGCATTTGGACTTAACTATCTTTTCCCCCTTTTTGGCATCATCTGATAGTAGGAGTGAGAGAAGAAGTTCAACTGAAGATTGGATTTCATCCAATTGAGCCTGTTGAGAAGCTTGATTAGCCAGGACCTCAGAGATTTGGGCCTATTGCTTCTCTTGAGCTTTCTCAATTACTTCTACCTTTTCAGAAATAGGTCTGATAAACCTCTTTTTGTCAAGCTTGGTCTTCGTATCTAGCTTTTCAGCTTTTTCAAGAATCTTATCAACCTTTTCTTGAGTAGTAGGTTCTTGGTAGATAGAGCAGTGATCTTGAGCTGTGTCTTGATATCAGAATTTATCACAAGCTCATCAGCTTTAGCAATGTGCTCTATCAGAACTTTAGAGCTTGGAATGAAATTAGAATCATTCCACTTCTTGGTCCACTCTACTCCTCTATGAGTTTCATCCCAAGGTACAGGAGCATCTTGTTCAACAAATTTCTTGACCAATACTTCCTTTCCAAGTACAGGAGCTGGAGTTTGTACAGAAACACTATCTCTAGAGTTGGAAAAAGACTCATTATCCTCTGACAACACAACAGTGTGTGAGGCTACTGGAGATTCAGAAATTACTTCATTTGGATTCTAAGCATCAAAATTTATCTCCTGAATAGGTGTTGTTGGAGTAGATGGTATCTCAGCATCAACATTTAAAATTGGAGAATGAGTTGGAGATGTCTGAGCTGCTGTAGGAGCTTCAAAATACAGAATAGTAGGAGTGTGCATCCTGTTGATGTTAATTTCAGGACTTAAGCCTAAATCTTCAACTATAACATCTTCATGGAGAGGAGAAACAGGAGGTGTAACCACTGTATCCGGAACAGTGTCTTTGTCTTTAGCTGGAGGTGGCAGAGATTCAATGATAATTGGCTCTTTTGAGATCATAGATTCATAATCTCCTTCCTCAACTTCTTCAGTATCTTCTGATGGAGGCTTAGCCAAATGCCTCTTAGCCCTCATTTTCTTTATTCTCCTTGCAAATGAAGGAGTTTCTTTATCATCAGAGTTTGAAGTTCTTTTCCTCTTCAAGGTATCAGAACTTTCAGCTGCAGTTGCTTTCTGAGAATCCACAGTTTTAGCTTCAACTGCCACAGGTTCTGATGCATGAACCTGTGCTTCCTCTTCACTATCAGATTCATCCCTGAGAATCATTTTCCTTCTCTTTTATGGAGGCTGAGGAACAGACTTTGTCCTCTTAGGTTTGGAAGATGAAGGTCTGATGGTATATGCTGATGGTTGAGGTTGAGATGATTATGTTGGTTTGAAATATATCGTGATGGAGGGTTGAGTTGGTTGAGATTGAGAAGTTTGAGGTCTTTATGTTGTGGTGGTAGGTGCTGATTGAGGTTGGGTTGGTTGGACATCAGTATATAAGGAGGTGTATGTGGCTGGATCATCATAATCAAATGGTACTATAAATGTTGCCTTAAATTTGCTATGCCAACATCTATACTGATGTTGCTTTAGATTGGTGAAAAAATTAAAAAAAACGGGGGAAAGAATCCCGCTCAAGTAAAATAGAAGCCCAGCCCGCTCAAGTAAATAGAAAGCCTATACTTTTTTCAATTAAAACATAAACAAACTCCTCTCCGCCCCAACACAAGATACTTAGTTTATTCATCTGCTCATCGCCGTGGCCGCCCCTCATCTCTTTTCAAAGCTCAGTCACAAGTTCATCTGCTCGGCTCTTTTTCAAAGCTTCTCAGTCCTTTCTTTCTATACAAAGATCTAAAAAAGGTACACCCAGATTATAATATACTAATATATGAGTCACAAACCCTAATTTTTGGGTTCTTCAGTATTTGTTTACAAGCCCTTTTTTTGGGGGGTTTTGAATTTGCTCCCGAACCCTAATTGGGGGGTAGAATCCGTGTAAAAATCCTGATTTTGGGCGGTTTTAGTTTGTCAAATTTGGCGTTATCAATTTTAGAAGATTCCATATATCTAGTATTTTTATTATTAGTGTTCTTAAGCAATAGTAAAGTCTGGTGAAGGTGATGCAATTAGTCAGATCTAGTCTTTCTCTCTGTTTCAAGAGATGAAAGTGGTTGTGTATTATATGGATTTAGCTTATGGCTTGTTTATAATTGTTTATAATTTATGGGTTGAACGCTATATATGTGAACACTATATATGTTCCATGTAAAGAAGAAATCACAGTGGTTATAAAACCTTGAGCATGCCTTATTAGTGTTATAAAATGCAAATGAGTAAAAATTAGTTACTAATTATATCATTACAGACGTAATTTTGATTGTCATTTAGCTCTTATTTTGTTGGTTGGTGTTACAGCCTAGATGAAATGAGAGCTCTGTGGATAATACTTTTGTTGAGAGATCATGAAACATGGCGCCTTTTCACAAGTGTGTGGTTGCATTCAGGAGTTTTTCATCTTATTGTTAACCTCATCAACATACTCTTTGTTGGACTGCATTTTTAAAATATGTTAGTGAACTTCTGTTGGTTTATGACATCTGTTTAAAAGTTTCATTGTCATTTTTTTTGTAAAAAATTGTATAAATTGTGGATTTTCTGTGCAGGTTCCGAGAGAGTCCTTGCTTTTTGTGATTCCTGTATTTGGGGCGTTCTTTCTTGGGAAGGAGAAGGAGCTCTATTTAAGAAAACGGATCAGGGCATCACTTACCAGGTATCCCTTGAATTGCACTTTGAGAATGGATTTACTGGATTATGCATATTACACTTTGAGAGTAGATTTACTGGATTATGCATATACAGGATTATGTTGCGACACGATGATATAGCGCTCCAGAACTATGCGGGTCTTTTTTCTCCAAGGTATACAACACATTCTTATGTGAATATCGTGGATATGTTTTCAACACTGGAGGGAGAGATTTTTTTATAAGAAATTTATATGCTTCTTGTATTTCCAGAGCTTTGTTATTGCTTTGTTATTGCAGTGATTGCTATGTTTATAAATATTAAATTTCAAATCTATAATAATGTCTTGAATTTAGGAACCTATTCGACTCAACTCGGCAGTAAGGCTTCTGTTTGATGGAGAGTGCAGAAACTGTTAAAGTAAGTTCTCCTCTGGAATCTAACTCTATTTTATAATCTATTTGTAAGGTAAGCCCTATTGTACAAGGTCACTCAGTTAGCATAAACTATACCGATTTTTTTTGCATGTTTATACTGGGTGTGCCTGTAATCTTTTGGTTGTATAGCATTAGAATATTACATTTTTTTATTTCTATTTTTTACAGTTATTGTTTCAAACATCAGTTTTTTGTTTGTTTAATCTATGTAGCTCAGTAGAACCTTTGCTGAAATGATGTTCAGACATGGATTTATGCATTGTGATCCACATGAAGCCAATTTGCTAGTTCGTCCTCATCCTTCGTCGAAAAATGGCATTTTTGGTAAGTCCGACGTCTTTCCTTGATATACTTAATGGTATTTATATTAAATTGATTATAGAGGAGTGATTTAGTTTTTCTACTAAATTGATATCGAGTTTTCATATTACTACACCTTCATGCTAAATTATGTGCTTTTGTACTATGATGGGAAGGGATGTTGATCTAGGTTTTGCACATACCGGGATGTTGGTGTTGGGAGGTTAACTTGTGTGAGTCATTGGATTCCTGGCTCTTTGACAGTTTTGTATAGAACAAAACATTTTGCTATAATTTATAATTTTTGCAAATTTTTTTTGGAATTGTTAAATTCTTTTGGGATAGGTGTTTCTGGTAAACTGCTATATTTCTTTAGGTATCTAAGAAGAAATTTTGAAAATGACACTCGGCTGATGGTCACTAGAATGCATTCATACAAAATATTAATTTTACTTTGTTTTCTCAGTTCTCATAATTAAATAATGAATGACAATGTACCTCAATTATTTCCTTTTTATCCTCGTACCAGTTCTACAATTCCTCATGTAACTGTTTTGTGATGCATATATTATTTAAGCCTTTAATTTTTGAAGGATGGTCACATAATATATTTTATTATATATCACTTATACAGGAAAAAGGAAACCACAATTGATACTGCTAGACCATGGTCTATACAGTAGGATCTTAACTCCCATATTAGTACACAGCCTTGTACAATTGGACTATTTGGTTAATTTTAATCGCGGAAAGTATCATGATCTTATTAAAATCATTTAGCTAAATATCGTGTGATTTCTAAATTATAGTCAAATTTACATATGTTGGCATTTTCCAATCATATTGATTACATAAATGTGTACAATAAAAATATCGAAGACCTTAGGAAGCCGTTAGTTATAGATCTGTAGAATTATCTAAGAACTTGGCCTAACATATTTGGTTTTGCAGGCTTGCATATTTGTATGAAGATATTGAGCCAAAGGTTATTCACTGGGACATCAAAGCTAGCAACATTTTGATCGACCATGAATTCAATTCAAAAGTTTCTTATTTTGGATTGGCCAAGCTCTTGAAATCAGGTGAAAGCCACATAACTACTAGAGTGATGGGAACATTTGGGTCAGTGTAATATGCCATCAAATATTATACACTTAGCCATTTGTAATGCTTTATTTGATTTTGGGACTTGGAATTTGCATTCAATCATTACTTTTTGTATAATATGCAGTTATATGTCTTCAGAGTATGCTAACACCGGTATGCTAAATGAAAAGTATGATAATTATAGACTGTGGTCGGCCTGCTAGTATTTCAGGAGTAATCAACTTACTTCCTGATCTTGATATATAACATGGTTTTGGCTCAAGGTGGACTGCTGGTAAGCATTCTTATGCGTAAATATATATGCTCACACAAATTGTAGATAGTTTGATGTCCTGATTTCCATTTTTCTGCCTACTATTTTACTTTGTAGGTAATAACCACATGCACTCAATCTAGCCTCAGAGGTGAGTCTTAAAACAAAAGAACCATTGGGTTACATGATATAACAAAATCGGTGAAAATTGTGGATGTTCCATAATCACTAGTGCAGAACTTGGACATAGTAGGGACTGCCAGAATTCTTGATATTTCTGAAGCAACAAATGAGTCAAGGAGTGTTAATGAAGCTGCAGATTGATATTGAAGAGTTGAGTAAGCTGCAACCACCAAGTGAGCAGCCACCAAATGATGCAACTGGAACAAGCAAGCAGCCACCAAGTGATGCAACCGGAGCAAACAATTCCAGTCCTTGATCCTGCATATCGTAGTTATAATGATGCCTTTTGCAATATTAGACCATATATGGTACTTTTTAAAAATGTTCTTGTGGCCGTAGACTGTAAATGAAGTACTTCGTTTTATTTAAGTAGAATCAAGTCGGAATGTTGGAATTGATATTGGCATTATGTAGTGCTTGTATGACTGAAAGTATGTATTCAAGTTTTCTAAGTAATTTTGACTTGGCTTGCATCTGGGGATTTAATTTTTGTGTTGTTGTGGTTGGATTTGAACTATATTGGGATGTTATAATTTAGGCAAGAACCTGTCAATTTTTTTTACTAAATATGTTGCCTTAGCCTAAAATAATATTGGCAAAAATAAATCAAAAGATGTTGCTATAGCCAGGTAAGTGTTGGCAAAGATAAGAAATGTTAATAAAATTGGTGTTGCTATAGACTGAGACTGTGTTGACATAAGAATTAAGGCAACATCAAATTTGTGTTGCCTTTAAAAACCCAGTGTTGCCATAAACTTAAAGCCAACACCGGTTCAGATGTTGCTATTGACATTATAATGTTGTCATAGAGGTCTACAGCAACACATTTTTGGTGTTGGCATTGTTCTGTAAAATGTGTTGGCAAAATATCAAAGGCCACATGCAAATTTCCAACACCCTCAAAATTGACCAAAGTGTTGCCTTAAGCTTTATGGCAATATTTTTTAGCATTTTTCACAATTTTGTTTTATGTTGCTGTAGGCCATTTATGTGGTAGTGAGAGTTTACTAAAAACTGTTTGACTGAAATTGGAATTTGGAGGGGTCTCAAAACAGTTTTCTTATTATCAATGGATAATAAGTCAGTAAATGCTCTCTTAGCAAGTTTAAAAGGTTCAATTAACTCACTTGCTAGTTGAGGTGCATCAGAACAACAAAAACTATAAATAAGCTGACAGAATCTAGCAAAGTAAATAGTATTTCTATCATATGTCATCCTATCCCCAATAAATCCTAAAATAGCACTTGCATAATCAAAATGAGTTTGATTAATGAGAGCATACCCGATTTGTTGACTGAGAATTGGGATTGCATCAAAATTCGAACATTTGTTGGCAAAGGCCTTTGTGATGCAGTCAAAGAAGAAACTCTTTTCCCTCCTTATGTGAGGTGTCTTCAATTGACCCAGCTTTGCCAATGTCTTTTCATAGCCCAAACTAGCCATCATCTGCTGAAGGACTGGCTCCTCAACTGTTGAACTGTAGACACAGTTTTTTGGCAAATGTAAAGCATGTCGAACTGTAGCCAGAGTCACTACATTCTCATCCTCCCCTGTTGAAAAGATAATACTTTGGGACCCATGAGCACCACCATCATCATACACGCCACTTCTCTAAAACACCAGCACTTGAGTTCCAAAGATGGCTTCTGGTTGGGTCAAAGCATACCCAATCTCAGAGTTAGCAAGGAAATCCTGCATGAAGTGAAGATCTGATGGGGCTTCACTCTTGCTAAGATTAGCCAAGTAATTGTTGGGGACAAACTTAGCTCTATTGAAAACTATGTCTTTTGGTGCCATTTATGTAAGAAATAAGTGAGAAAATATATTGTGCACAAGGTGTTTGATAAAAGTCATGTATGAAAAAGTTTCAGAGAATATTAGAGAGAGAGAGAGAGAATAAGAGAGATAATAATAGAAAAGTAGGTAAAAGATTAGAAAATCTTTTAACTCCCATATATATACTCTCTCCACTCAACAATCCTTTTTAGAAGTAAAACAGACACTTGTACACCTGTCAGCCTGTAAATAGTTAAAGCAGAGTTAGTGGGCACGAGAAATAAGCAATAATTAACATGCACATGTAGTTTTTCAAGACAAACACGTTTACCACTAACCCAAATGATTATGACTGTTTTTATCTCACCTAATTATATTCTGATTAAATATGACCGTTACAGTATTTACCACAAATAAGTCAAGTAAAAAATAATGTCACGTAAGCATCAGAGTTTCCATCAGAATTTAATATCAGAATTTGACTATTATCAGATTTTAACAGTCATCAGAATATGGCTTCTGTACTCAAAAAGTGAATGTTTGTATTTTTGATTCTTCATACAAATACTGACTTGTTTCTTCAGAGTTTAATCATCAGAACTTCCATCAGAACTTGTCCTCAGAATTTATGCATATGACACTTAACTGTTTATCTGAAACAACTTGATCACCATAGTAATTTTCATCATTCATATGGAGTGAGAATGTGTGCATTCGCAGAATATCAGATAAAGATTAAAGTCTGATATACTTCAGTACATCTTAGAAATAAGGCATAACTAAAAAAAGTGCTTAAAATCTGTCATTAATAATGAAGTCTACTATAGGATAAATTTATGTATGAGTCCACCTCAACAGTTTGTGCTCATTTTATGCATCTTTTAGAATTCTTTTTCACAGTGGCTCCTCAGTGTAAATGAGGCACAACTGCTATCAGAATTTATGCTATTATCAGAGTATTTCTCTAGTAATCAGAGAATGTGAAAAGTCACCAAAAAAGATTTATTTGATTTTCTAATGCATTTTACTTAATACCAACAATGCACGTGGGTCTTCCCTTCCACATATTTACTCTAGATCTCAAAGGAGTACCCGACTTTAATTTTCTTTTCTTTTCTTTAGATAAGTGAGGCTTATCAGCATTTAGTTTATCCTTAAGATTTACTGACATCAGAATTTGACAGATAAGAAGCAAGAATCTAGTTTGTGACTTAGTAATAAGATACACAAAGTAAATTTGATTAAGCTCAAAATCAGAATTTGCTTGTGTTAATGAATTTCCACATAAACAACTAATTCAAACATGAGATTTCTAGTATGTTAAAGACTACTAGGTCAGCATCTAGCACAGTAATCCTCATTGGATTGAATACTCACAGAACATTCAAATCACTATTAGAGTATATGATCCACATCAGATAACAATCATCATTTAATGTATTTCAATTTAAGTACAGATTACATGAAGATAAGATAATCTGTAAACACTAATCATAAAGTCTGATGCATGAGAACAAAAACTAAGCAGATTTAGAGAAAGAACCTGAAACCATTCCAAGTTCATTTACCAGTCTTGTAAAAGTAGCTTCACATAGTGGTTTTGTGAAGATATCTGCTAGTTGTTGATCTGTTGGAACAAAATGCAATTCCACTGTACCTTCCATTACATGTTCCCTTATGAAATTGTACCTAATGCCGATGTGCTTTGTCATTGAGTGTTGAACTGGATTACCTGTCATAGCAATAACACTTTGATTATCACAGTAAATAGGTATTTTAGAAAATTCTAACCCATAATCCAGTAACTGATTCTTCATCCAAAGAATCTATGCACAACAGCTTCCTGCAGCAATATATTCTGCTTCTGCAGTTGATGTGCAAATTGATTTCTGTTTCCTGCTAAGCCAAGAAACCAATCTGCCTCCAAGAAATTGGCAGCTTCCACTAGTGCTTTTCCTGTCTATTTTGCATCCTGCAAAATCTGCATCTGAGTAACCTATTAGCTTAAAATCTGATTCTCTAGGATACCACAATCCTAGATCAGCTATACCCTTGAGATACTTGAAAATTCTTTTCACAGCTATTATATGAGGTTCACTTGGATTAGCCTGAAATCTTGTAAAAAGACAGGTAGCATACATGATATCAGGTCTACTAGCAGTTAAATAGAGTAATGAGCCAATCATACCTCTGTAGTTAGTAATATCTACTGATGAACCAGTATCGTTATATAACTTGGTTGCAGTGGCCATGGGAGTGGATGCAGTTGAACAGTCTTGCATTCTAAATTTCTTCAGTAAATTTCTGGTATACTTGCATTGATTGATAAAAGTACCTTCTTCATTTTTCTTGACTTGAAGTCCTAGAAAATAGCTGAGTTCTCCCATCATACTCATTTGATATCTTGACTACATTAGCTTTGCAAACCTTTCACAGAGCTTGGCATTTGGAAAACCAAATATGATATCATCAACATATATCTGTACCAAAAGTAAGTCTTTTCCATGGTTGAGGTAGAACAATGTTTTATCAATTATGCCTCTATGAAATCCACTTTCCAGAAGGAATTGAGCTAAAGTCTCAAACCATGCTCTTGGAGCTTGCTTAAGCCCATAAAGTGCTTTGTATAATCTGTAGACATGATTTGGAAATTGGATCTTCAAATCCTGGAGGTTGTTCAACATATACCTCTTCTTCCAATTATCCATTGAGAAAAGCACTTTTCATATCCATTTGAAAGACTTTAAACTTTTTGTGAGCAGCATAAGCCAAAAAGATTCTTATAGCTTCCAATCTAGCAACTGGTGAAAATGTTTCATCATAATCAATATCTTCTAATCGAAAGTAGCCTTTAGCAACCAGCCTTGCTTTGTTCCTTGTAATTATGCCATCACTTTCAGTTTTATTTCTGAACACCCATTTTATGCCAGCAATGGATCTGTTCTTTGGTCTTGGCACTAGGTTCCAGACTTTATTTCTTTTAAATTCATTTAACTCTTCCTGCATTGCTTGCACCCAATCAGCATGTTGAAGAGCTTCTTCCACTTTCTTTGGTTCAGTCTGAGATAGAAAAGAATGATAGAGACATTTATTTGATGTTACAGTTCTAGTTCTGACACCTGCTTCAGGATCTCCAATTATTAAGCCAGGTGTATGTGATTTGGTCCACTTCCTTGCAGATGGAAGTTGATTTCTAGAACTGGATCCTCCCTCATGATCCATGCTATCTCCATCAGCATTTTTTGATGCTCCCCATGTAGTTATGCTCTCTGAGACTTCATAATTTGAATTAGATCCTTCAGGGTTTGAAGAATCAGAGTTTCCAGAATTATTAGAATTTGGCTCATCAGAACTTGATGAATCGAAACTTGAAGAGCCAGTGACAGGTTCTGATACTTCTTGTGAGTCTTGAGTTGTGGTAGGATCTTCAGATTCCTCCCCCTGGACAGGTGCATTTTCCTTTGGAGTTGTTATTACAATTTCAATAACATCAGAACTTAAACAATCAGACCTTACAGGATCAGAGTTTAAGTCATCAGAATTTATAGAATCAAAATTTAAATCTTCATTTTCAAATCTCAGCTGATCATGATAAATGAAATCTTCAAGTCCAGTAATCTTCTTATCATCAAAAGATACATTGTTAGATTCCATGACAATCATTGTTCTTAAATTGTAGACTCTGAAGGCTTTTGTGGAAAGTGGATATCCAACAAAAATTCCTTCATCAGCTTTTAGATCAAATTTTGACAGCTGTTCAGGATGAATCTTAAGAACAAAACACTTACATCCAAATATATGAAAGTATTTCAGATTTGGCTTCTTTTTCTTCACCATCTCATATGGTATTTTTCCATGCTTGTTTATGAGTGTAGCATTCTGTGTAAAACAAGCAGTCTGCACAACTTCAACCCAAAAATAGGTTGGTAGCTTTGCTTCATCAAGCATAGTTCGTGCAGCTTCAATGAGAGTCCTATTCTTTCTTTCTACAACTCCATTTTCCTGTGGAGTTCCAGGTGCAGAAAATTCCTGTTTGATTCAATGCTCTTTGCAGAACTCTTCCATGATTGAATTCTTGAACTCAGTGACATTATCACTTCTTATAATTTTAACAGAATATTTGACCAACTTATCCAGCTGTCTGACATGATCAGTTAAAGTAGATGTAGTTTCATTCTTCTTGTGCAAGAAATACACCCAAGTGTATCTTGTGAACTCATCCACTATAACCATACCATATTTCTTCTTTGCAATAGACATGACATTGACTGGACCAAATAGATCAATATGCAGTAGGTGATAAGGCTCAAGAATTGAAGATTCAGTTTTGCTCTTGAAAGAAGATTTTCTTTGTTTTGCCTTTTGACATGAATCACAAAGGCCATCAGGAGCAAATACTGATTTTGGCAGTCCTCTCACAAGATCTTTCTTTACAAGCTCATTTATGTTGTTGAAGTTTAAATGAGAGAGTCTTTTGTTCCAACTCCACCTTTCTTCAATTGATGCTCTACTTAACAGACAGATTGCAGAACCATCAGAACTTGTTGAAAGTCTGGCTTCATAAATATTACCATGCCTGTAATCTTTCAGAACCACTTTGCCTGTAGAATTTCTTACAACTTCATAGTGTTCTTCAAAGAAATCCACATGATAACCTCTGTCACAGATTTGACTCACACTTAGCAGATTGTGTTTAAGTCCTGAGACAAGAGCTACTGTTTCAATGATGACATTCCCAAGATTGATATTGCCATATCCCAGAGTTTTTCCCATGTTGCCATCTCCATAAGAAACTCCTGGGCCAGCTTTCTCCACAAAGTCTGATAGCAGGGCTTTATTTCCAGTCATATGTCCTGAACATCCACTGTCCAGCACTAGGATTTTTTCCTGTTGCCCTGCAATCACAAAGGCCACTAATGGTTAGTTTTAAGGACCCAGACTTGCTTGGATCCTTTGATCTTTTTAAGTTTGTTAGCATTTACAGCGGATTTAGTTTCAGAGTTTATGCTAACATGCTGTTTATCAGAGTTTATATCAGACTTTACATCAGACTTTACACTAGAAGGAATTAAAGTAACTTTCTTCAAAGAAGGTTTTATTTGATAATAATCATAGTACAGACTATGATATTCCTTACAAGTATAAATGGAATGCCATAAACTACCACAATGAAAACAAGGATTTTGTGGCTTAAACCTAACAGACTAACTCTTAACTCCTGAACTAGGAGGTAAAGATTTTATATCTTTATTTTTCCTGCAAAACGAAGCAAGATGGTTAGAGTTTCCACAGTTAGAACATTTCTTTCTAGGAGCATTAGGAACAGGCATATAATTATTGCTTTTGTTCACACCTTCCTTTCCATTCCCATTTTTCCTAGCCTCCTTTACCTTGTTGACATTCCTAATTTCTTTCAGTTTATGCTTAAGCTGCTTCTTTGTCATTAAGCCTATGTTGACTTTAGCTGGTTTATCCTGTTTTAATTTGTTAGAAGTTGACTTATCTTTGACTTCTGTCACAGACTCTTTCATCTTTTCAGAATCAGACTTTACAGTTTTTGCTACAAACTTAACAGGGTTTACCTTTGGCTTAGTAGTCTGTTTAACAACAATTGGCTCAATTTGTTCAGTTCCTTTTTCACTTTTATCATCTCCATAACCTAAGCCCTCTTTCCAGTTTCCACTACTTAATAAATTATGAGTTGTTCTGCCAGAGTTAGTCCAAGTTCTGATAATCTCTCCTTCCTTTTCTAACTCAACTTTTAGAGATTTATTCAATTTTAACACTTCATCTCTAACATATAAAGCATCATCTTTTTCTTTCTTAGTTTGATGAAGAAAAACTAACTCCTTTTCTAAATAATCATTTCTCTTTTTATAAGCAAGATTTTCAGATGTTAATCCTTCACTTGTTAACGTCTGATCTCTATAACTAATGAACATGGTTTTAAGATATAATCTCAACTCAGTAATATCATTAGTATGAAAGGCATAAGTTGTTTGAGGTACCTTCAATTCAGCAGTTTCAGGACTGCTTTCAGCATTTTCCATCAGGGTTTAATTCACCTCATGTTCAGAATCTGAAGTGTCTGTCCAGCTTTTCGTCTTTGTGACAAGTGCCTTGCCTTTGTCACTTTTTCCTTTCTTGCAGTCAGGAGATATGTGGCCTCTTTCACCGCAATTGTAGCATTTGACATTTGAGTTGTCTCCTCTGTCAGACTTTCCTCCACAACCTTCAGACTTTCTGAACCCTTTCTTATCAGAACTTTCACTTTTCCTGGAAAACTTCTTGCCTTTTCTGAATTTCCTGTAGGCTATCTTTGTGATACCCTTTACCATAAGAGCATACAATTTCATCATCTCTTCATCAGCATCTATTTCAGGTAAACTTTCAGTTTCTGAATCATCATCATCAGAATATGATGACTCTAAATCAGATTTTATGATGAGAGCCTTTCCTTTACTCCTTTTTGAGGCAACCATTTTAGGAGATTCTTCCTCAGCCTTAAGAGCAACTGTCCTTGACTTTCTTCCATGCCTCTTGCTCCTTTGATCCATCTCAAGTTCATGAGTCTTGAGCATACCATAGATTTCATCAAGAGTAGTTTCAGTAAGGTCATAGTTGTCTCTTATGGTAGTAGACTTCAAATCCTAATTTTTAGGAAGAGCTAAAAGAAATTTTAGATTTGAATCTTCACGATCATATTCCTTGTCCACCAGTGACAGATCATTCAAGAGTTTGACAAACCTGTCATATAAGTCAGTTAAAGACTCATCAGTTTTTGAGTCAAAGTGCTCATACTCTTAAGTTAGTATAGTCCTCCTGTTCTTCTTGATTGTATCAGTTCCCTGACATCTTGTCTCCAAAGCATCCCATATCACCTTTACATTTTTACAATGAATTACCCTGTTTGACATTACATTATCAATGGCACTATGCAGTAAATGCCTTACCCTTGCATCCTTCGCAATAGATGAGATGTATTCAGCTGTGTACTCACCTTTCTCTTTTGGTATGGTCTTTTCTGGTTGATTAGCAACTACAACAGAGAGCTTGGTAGGCTTATATGGTACTTCATATCGACTGTGGGTTTGAGTCTTTTGAGTTTCTTCAGTTTTGGTGGGCTTGGTTGGAGTTTGTGCTTCTTCAGACATGATTGTTTGGATCTTTACTATATGTGTGTTAATAGATAAGCTCTGATACCAATTGTTAGGTCACACAATGCTGTAGAAGGGGGTTGAATACAGTGTTTATACAATCAAATCAATTTAACACAAGTATGTAACAAAGATCAAGTATATTGAATAAACTCTGTTATAATAAGACCTGGTGTTCTCTCTCACTGATGAACAAATATCACTAAGAGCTGCTAGGTTACAATGTATAATCTTCTCGATAATGATAACACGCATATAGTGTAAAGCCTAAGTCTGTGTTTATATAGTACACAGTTACAAGATAACTTCTAATTGATATGGAATATAATTTTGTCTCCTAAAATATATCAATCAGATATCTTCTACAAGTCTTCCAGTCTTATAACTCTTTCCATGCATATCTTCTTTTGTTTTAGTCTCGATCTTCTACTGTAAATCAGCTTCCTTCCTTATATGAAAGTCTTCCCGTACTTAAGTTCTGATATTGTCACGCCCCCAACTTAAACAGCAGATTAAATATAGCTATTACAATATTTAATAATTAAATAAACATACCCAAAACCAAGATCTTACAGTTTAGGGTTTGGAACAGCCCAACACTGCCATCTATTATAACTGATTTTAAATACCGAGTCCTCACACAAACTACTATCACTTATCCTACCTGAGCTCGAACATAAGCATCAACATTACAGGTCTTACGGGCAGTATACTTGAATCTAACCACAGATGCTAGCTGTAATATCAGGGTAAAGCAAGGAGTGAGCCAAATGCTCAAAAAGTGCTAAACAATACGATACAAAACATAAATCGAGATATATATCAAAGAATGTCAATGGGAAGACATAACCAGTGATAACGAGAGATAAAACTTTGGGTGATGACATCATTCCGTTTGTATCAAAATAACACCCTTAGTAATCATCAGCATGTTAATCAAGAGAATCAACCAAGAGTTATAACTACCCTTTCTTTTATCATGGCATCACTATATAATTCAAAGATAAACATTATATACGCTTGATTTAATATATCAAATGACACAGGATAGTTGCAGCAATGTATGAACTATTAGCAGTAAATATGAAGGACAAGTTGAATCACTTGCCTTGAGAAAGGCTGGTCTGGTCTGACTGGTAGGAGCAACTGGAGCTTCACTCGACCTTTATGACAAGTTTTCCCTCGACTCGAGATCCTACATAAATAATAATAATCCTCGTTATAATATATTCTCACCAACTTAACCTATTTACAACCCGAATTTAAACACGGATGAAACTTAGGCCTCTATGTACTTAATTTATATTCACCTTTAATTTATAATTGCACACAAATAGCCACATAATCACATATCATATATTAATACCAAGTAACACCATATACACCATAATGCAACACTAGGCTTGGATGATCTCGACTCACAACTTAAGTCACTTGGTCGCTAAACTAGACAAATTCTTCTAATTTTGGCTTCCTAACTCGATGTGCCTTTACTAAACTATCCAAAACCTATTGACCCTCACTTGTGCCTTTTGATCTACTAACCTTATACTATCTTACAACTATGGTGGTCAACCTAACTCTTACTCCTAAGTATTCTAAAACTATGTGATAAGTGAAAGTGCTCACTAGTGCAAATTTCAGAATGACAACTATGGTTTTTTGAGTGCATTAGACACTCTTAAACTACAATTTTTCCTTCAAAACTTTTACACAAGACTCTCCTGAACTAAGGGCATCTCCCAAACTTGATGTGGCTCAAGGGCCTGGCTTGGGCCTTCTTGGACCTAAGCTAAAAGTCCATGGTTCCCCTGTTTTTCTGGGCAGAAAACGCCCTGACTTGAATTAACTTGTGACACATGGTTCTAACTCATATCCTATAAACTATGGTTGGAAAAACTTCTCTGACACTCCCTCTAACGAAGGCCCAACAGGGCCTAATGAGGGCCGACCCATGACATGGTCAAATCTCCCTATTTCTAAGTTGCAACAAAACTGTCCCCTGCTGGACAGATTTTGTTAATCTACTTGTGCACCTAACCAAATGACATGCAAACCTCCAACCAACACCTAAAACCTTTTATATACTCCCAATACTAACTTCTGGTGGCTTCGGCCTCAAAGTTCACATCAATGACATGGTCAAAACGCACTCTAAACCTCAGGGTACTAAACTGATTTTCTGTAGAAATTATAACTATCCTTTCTCCAAGGTTTTGACTTGACAAACTCAACCACCAACAACCCAATACCCAAACCAAGACTTAAACATGGTGATCTACTGAACTAACTCCCTTATACTCAAAATAATTTTGGTGGAGATCATCCTTACCTAAGGTGCAATTATGGCAAAATAAAAGAACCCACATTTCACAACTCATAAATCATCAAGTTTTTGAAACAACAAGTTATGCATTTTTATAAAAGATATACACAAATTATTACCAAGCATCAAGAAGCACTAACCAATATTAACTCCTTATTCCTACTGAAATTAAAGCTTACTAACAAAATCTTTCCAAATGATCAAAATCTTCCAACATTCCAAGAGAAATTTACATGCATGCATGTCTTCGAGTTTTACCAATCAAAGCAACATGTTTTCTAAATATATTTTACCATGAAATTGACATGCAAGCCTAGCATAAGCTATATCTAGATGATCACTTAGCATGCAAAGGGTTTTATCAAGACTTCACTAAGATTTTCATGTTATCATCACAAAAACACACAAAGTGGAACATGATAACCAAAACACCATCCATTCGGCTCCTATCATAAAATGGCCGAATGGATTAGGGTGAAAAAAACAATTGCATGAGTGTAGCATACTCATGTCTAGCCATTCTCAACCCTTTGCTACTATAACTCATGGTGAAAGCCTTGAATTCACAAGAATCAAGGATATTCACTTGGAGTTTTAACAAAACACCACCATGCAAGGTCAACACATTAGTTTTTCTACTCTAAACTCTTAAGATATACAAGAACAACATGTAGGGAGTAGGATTACTTGATAATAGGATGATTGTTTGAGTGAAAAATGAAGAAAGAAGGGGATGGGGGCTCGGTTTTTGGGAATTACCGAGAGGGGAGGGGGAAAAGCCGAGAGGGAGGGGGAGGAAGCAGATGAGAGTGAAGTGGTGGGGTGAAGTGAAGTGATGATCACTTCTTTGAGTTATTTTTATGTCTTGATTTGACTATGTTGTGAGTAGGTTTGAGAAATGACAAGGGTATCCTTCTAGCTAGAATTAAGCTAACTTGCATGCAAGGTCAAATAGGTAATTTGGCTACTAGTTCATGAGTTAGTGGGTTTGGAATTGTCCTCTTTGTCCTTGAAAAGAATGAAAGGGTGGTTTGCATGCAAGGGCTTCCTTGTAATTTGCTAAATATGACAACTAAAATTTATAAAGATTTATTTTTATAAAATAAAATACAAGTTCAAAAATTATAAAATTTATACCATAAAATAACTTGGATTTTTAGAAATTTTATAAAACTACTTTTGAATTTTGTGAACAAATAACTTTTAAAAAGATATTTATTCAAAGTTTAAAAATATTCCTTATAAATCAAAAAAAATGAAAGAAATAAATAAACTTTTGCTTTGAAAATTCATATACCACATAACGAAAATTTAAGACGCAGAATTCTCATTCACACAAGCATACAATAGTTGAATATATTGGCATTCGGCTTTATAATTACACCAAATTCACAATTAATATTACACGAAAATGTCGGTTGTCACATCCTCTCCCCCTTAAGGGATTCTGTCCCCAGAATCTAAGAGAATGGATGAGGATACCGGGAACGCATATCAGACTCTAACTCCCAAGTCGATTCTTCGACCTTAGGGTTCCTCCAAAGTACTTTCACTAACTTTACTGACTTATTTCTAAGACTCTTCTCTTGCCAGTCGAGTATTTTGACCGGTTGCTCCACTAAATGACAGGTCTGCCTGAATTTCTACTGGTTCATATTCTATTACATGGCTAGCGTCAGGATTGTATTTCTTAAGCAATGACACACGGAACACATTATGCACGTGCTGATACTGAGGTGGTAAGGCCAACTCGTAGGCCACCTTCCTTACTTGACTCAAAATTTCAAAAGGACCTATGTATCTAGGTGCTAACTTCCCTTTCTTTCCAAATCTAGACAACCCTTTTCTAGGTGACACCTTCAACAAAACAACTTCGCCAATTTGGAATTGAACATCCTTACGTGCCGGATCCGCATACTTCCTCTATCTATCTTGAGCAGCAAGTAGCCTTTTCTGAATTAACTTGACTGAGTCATGCAATTGTTGTACCAATTCTGAGCTGAGAATCATTCCTTCTCCTACTTCATCCCAACTTGTTGATGATCTACATTTTCGCCTGTACAAAGCTTCGTATGGTGGCATGCCGATACTGGAATGATAGCTATTGTTGTAAGAGAATTCAATCAACAGCAAGTGGTCGTCCCAACTTCCTGCAAAATCGATTCCATAACTGCGTAACATGTCTTTGATTGTTTGAATTGTCCTTTCGCTTTGTCCATCAGTCTGCGGGTGATACGCCGTGCTCATATTCAACTTCGTGCCAAGACATTCCTGGAATTGCTTCCAAAATCTCGAGTTAAATCGGGGATCTCTGTCTGAAACTATTGATACAGGTACTCCATGCCTTAGTACGATTTCGCGCACATACAGATGAACCAATTTGTCTAATGACGACTTCTCGTTAATTGGAAGGAAATGCGCTGACTTTGTAAGACGGTCAACTATAACCCATATAGCGTCATGCCCGGATTTCGTTCGCGGTAGTCCTACTATAAAGTCCATAGCGATATTTTCCCATTTCCATTCTGGAATCTTTAGGGGCTGAATTAATCCGCTTGGTCATTGATGTTCTGCCTTCACTTTCTGACAAGTATAACACTTCGCAACCCATTCTGCCACGTCTCGCTTCATATTTGGCCACCAAAAGTTCTTCTTTAAGTCTCGATACATCTTGGTACTTCCCGGGTGGATTGAAAATTTCGAATTGTGGGCTTTGTGTAGGATCTCTTTCTTTAATTCAGGTACATGGGGAATCCATATTCTAGAAGAAAACCTTAGTATCCCTTTCTCATCCCTTTGAGTATTAATCTCCTATCCAGATAACTGATTCTTCTCTTTCTCCATTACTTATTCTTGACATTTCTTTATCTTTTCCACTAGTGTTGGCTGAAAAGTCATTGCGCGACAAACTTCTTCAACTTTTCCACAATCACAAAGTTCCAGTTCAAATCTCTTGATTTCTTCAGATAATTCCTTTGTGGTTGTCATTATATTCAGTCTCTCTTTCCTACTTAGAGCATCGGCCACAACATTCGCCTTTCCAGGATGGTAATTTATCGAACAGTCATAGTCCTTGATCAATTCCAGCCATCTTCTCAGCCTCATATTGAGCTCCTTCTGAGTGAAAATGTACTTTAAACTCTTGTGATCCGTGTAGATTTCACACTTCTCTCCGTAGAGGTAATGTCTCCAAATCTTAAGTGCGAACACTATGGCGGCTAGTTCCAAGTCATGCGTCGGGTACTTCAACTCATGCGGTTTCAACTGTCTTGACGCATATGCGATCACCTTACTGTGTTGCATTAACACACAGCCCAAACCCTTATGTGAAGCATCGCTGAATATTACAAAATTTCCTTGATCATCTGGAAGTACTAACACCGGAGCTGTTACCAATCTCTGTTTCAACTCTTGAAAGTTATCCTCACATTCTGCACTCCATTCAAACTTTTGATTCTTTCTGGTTAACTTGGTCAATGGCGTGGCGATTTTCGAAAAATCCTTGACGAACCTTCTATAGTATCCTGCCAACCCTAGAAAACTTCGCACTTCCGTAGGAGTCTTTGGCCTCTCCCAACTCATAACTGCCTCAATCTTTGCCGGATCCACTTTAACTCCTTCATTTCCAATGACATGCCCCAAAAATTGAACTTCCTTTAACCAAAACTCACATTTGGTAAACTTGGCATACAATTTCTCTTGACGAAGTATTTCCAATGCTATCCAGAGGTGCTGTTTATGTTCTTCTTCCGACTTAGAATAAATAAGGATGTCATCAATGAATACCACGAAAAACTTGTCCAAATACTTCTTAAATACTCGATTCATCAAATCCATAAATGCGGCCGGGACGTTGGTCAATCCAAACGGCATTACTAGGAATTCATAATGCCCATATCTGGTCCTAAATGCTGTCTTGGGAATATCTTCTTCTTTGATCTTTAATTGATGGTATCCCGATCTCAAGTCAATCTTTGAAAAGCACTTTGCTCCTTTCAGCTGATCAAAAAGGTAATCTATTCTTGGTAGCGGGTAGCGGTTCTTGATCGTTACCTTATTCAACTCCCGATAATCAATGCATAATCGCATACTCCCATCTTTCTTCTTTACAAACAGAACAGGTGCTCCCCATGGCGACGTACTTGGTCGTATCACTCCCTTATCCAACAATTCTTGTAGCTGGCTCGCCAACTCTTTCATTTCTGCTGGTGCCATCCTATATGGGGCCTTTGAAACTGGTTCCATGCCTGGAGCAAGGTTGATCTCGAACTCGATTTGTCGATCTGGTGGTAAGCCTGGTAGTTCGTCGAGAAACACATCTGGGAACTCGTTAACTACAGGTATATCTTCTATGCTGGGACTCCCTTTTCTGAATCCACTACATAAGCTAGGAACGACTCACAACCTTTTCTAAGTAGCTTCTTAGCCTGAACAATTGTAAGAAATAGTTGCTCTTGCCTCTGCCCCTTAAATACTACCTTCTCTCCACTCTTCGTCTTTAAATACACTTTCTTGGTCTTACAATTAATCTAAGCGTTATTCTCTCCTAACCAATCCATTCCTAAAATTATATCAAACTCCCCCAACTTGAAGAGTATCAAGTCGGCTGAAAACTTATACCCCGAAATATCAATCTCACACTTCAGACATAATTGATTCACAGGAATCTTCTCTTGGTTCGAAATTACCACATTTACTACCTCGCTCATAATCATTTTATCACATTGAAGCTTATCAACAAAAGATTCTGATATGAAAGATCTTGTTGCTCCCAAATCAATCAATACTTTAGCTTTGACATTATTGAGTAAAAGTGTACCTGCTATCACCTCTGAATTCTGAACAGCATCCTTCATCTTCAGATCAAATGTCCTTGATGTTACTTGCGGGGTTGGTGTAGGTGGTGGAGGTAATTCCAATACCTCAACTGACACGCTCGCACTGGTACTTGCCATATTCATCAGAGCTTTGACTGGTCCGGTTGCCTTGCACTCCCTTGCTATATGTCCAGTTTTCCCATACTTGTAGCACGTAACTCCTGGTTTCAGCATCTTGCACTCATTCGCCAAATGTCCCTTCTGATTGCACCTATAGCATGTCATGCTCAACTTATTACACACTCCAGGGTGCCTTCTTCCACAGTGCTTGCATTCGGTTCTCTGGAATCTGTTTTCTCCAACTTGTCCTTGGCTTGCCTGGCTGCTCCCCCTTGATTCTTGCCTTTTACCCAAATTTCCCTTCTTTTGGAAATTTCCGCCCTTCTGGAATCCGATCCTCTTTACATTCCGATCTTGTGAACTTCCCGCTTTAGACTTTTCTCCATAAAATGGAACCTTCCTCTTCTTATTATCCCTCTCCTTCCTTGACTGCATCCCATTATTCTCAATCAGAGCAGCTTTCTGAACTACTCCCGTATAAGTTTCAAGCTCAAACATAGCCACTCTATCTCTGATCCAAGGCTCCAATCCTTGCTGAAATTTCTTTGCTTTTTCCTCCTCGGTGCTGGTATACTTTGTCACAAACCTTGACAACTCAGTGAACTTCTTCTCATACTCCAATACAGTCATGTTCCCTTGCTTCAGCTCCAAAAATTTAAGCTCCATCTGATTCTGCATGTACTTAGGGTAATACTTGTCCAAAAATAACTTCTTAAATCTCTCCCAAGAAACCTGCTGAGTGACTTCCATAGCTTTTACTGATTCCTACCAATAGATGACTTCGCCCTTCAAGAAGTAAGTAGCATACGGCGTCTTCTGATCGTCTCCTAACTATACCAACTCAAAAGCCCTTTCCATCTCCTTGATCCATGTGTTAGCTATTACTGGATCAGTGGTATCATGAAATGCAGGTGGATTCACATTCTGAAAAGCCTTGAAAGTGACAATTTGTCTAGGTAGTACTGGTGGTTCAGGTGGTTGGTGTGGTTCACGGTTATCTTGGTTTTCAATTCGCTGTTGAAGAGTCAGTTGTTGTTGGGCTATAGCATTGGTTTGCTGTTGCAAAGTTTCCAGTAGTTGAAGAACATTTGGGTCTGTGGTGGATGTGGTTGTTGGGTTCTTCTTTTTGGGAGGCATGATCCTGAAATAAGAGTTATGTCAAAACAGATATGAATAATAAAACAATTCGAGGGTTTCGCATGGCATTCTTATTTATATGTGAGGTCAGGTTTCAAATTAAGCAGATATGATGATGCATATAAAAGCGTATAATAACAGTTGGGAGCAATTGGAACAAGAGAGCATGATTATTGAAATTTAAAGGTCACAATATATGGGATTAGAATAAAGTCTGATTCTAGGATCAACAGGCTTATTTAAAGGAAATAACGGAAACAACTGGGAATTCTACGGAATCTGATAGTACAACAACATGAAAGGTAAATGGAAAGAACTAAGGCTCCACTCCATCTGAACGGGGCTTGGTAGTCTTTTCCTCTCGAAGCGTCTTCACAATTCTCTGGAGCTCATCCGCCACCATCTGAATGACATACTGGCTGGTACGGTCCCGGTGCGCTGGCATCTCCTCAAGCTTAGTGTTGATGTACTGAACCAAGGTCTCAAGTCTCGCAGTCATCTGCTCCTTAGGCTCCCTTCGTAGTTTCGGTTGTCCGGGTACACGTTCTTCAGTCGGTCTATCAATCGGTCGTACTTTCTCTGAAGCATGTCGAACTCGCGCCTCAACTCAGCATACACCGTGAAAGCAATAGTGTCGTCCGAACCAGAGGATGACGAGGAATGTGCCATTTGCTGACAACCAATAAGAGGAGTATTAATAATAAACTTACTTAACCTACTCTCTCGCATATTATCTATAACCTACACATATACCCTTTAACCTATTTGGGCTATCCAGGGACTCTAAACCGTAGCTCTGATACCAAAACCTGTCACGCCCCCAACTTAAACAGCAGATTAAATATAGCTATTACAACATTTAATAATTAAATAAACATACCCAAAATCAAGATCTTACAGTTTAGGGTTTGGAACAGCCCAACCCTACCATCTATTACAACTAATTTTAAATACCAAGTCCTCACACAAACTACTATCACTTATCCTACCTGAGCTCGAACATAAGCATCAACATCACAGGTCTTACGGGCAGTCTACTTGAATCTAACCATAGCTGCTAGCTGTAATATCAGGGTAAAGCAAGGAGTGAGCCAAATGCTCAACCAGTGCTAAACAATATGATACAAAACATAAAAAGAGATATATATCAAAGAATGTCAATGAGAAGACATAACCAGTGATAACGAGAGATAAAACTTTGGGTGATGGCATCATTCCGTTTGTATCAAAACAATTTCAAAATCATATCTTAATCAAAATCATTTTATGACGCTACGGATTACAGCCGGTGATCAGCCGCGAAGTAATCCCGAACCTCGCTGGGTTCTAAAACATTAATGGGAATCCCTAGGCAACTTTTTAAGCCTAATATAAGTGTGGAAAGGACTCGCGTCTCAGTCCAGATCCACTATTCAAAGAAAACATTTATCCCCCTTTGGGACTGAAAACCCACATTTTATTTATTTCAAAAACTGATGCCAATTTATAACAAAATCTCTTTTACAGTAAACATTTTTTTTATCAAGGGATTATAGATCAACTCGAAACACGGGAAATATGGTACTAAATCTCAGGGCCATGATTCACAAAACTATACTCTATTAAAGTAACTGAATGGTTTTCATATATCAAAGATTAGACAAGGGGATTTAGTGAGGCTATTGGATATTATAAAAGGGTAATGCCAAATTGGGCTTTAAGCAAAGGTTTTTCATCAAGGTTCAAGTGCTGGATCATCAAGAAGATAAGCTTCATGAATACTAAGGGTGTTAAGGTATGCAGAAATGATCTTTAACTCAGGATATATCAGAATTGTCAAGCTTCAGGATAAGAAAGAGGGGTATCAATCAATGAGGAATCACTTTGATAAGTATCTGACTATCAGGGTTCAAGGTAAGGTTCTATAGGGGTTCAAGTATCAGAATGAGATATTAATACTTAGGAATCATCAGCATGTTAATCAAGAGAATCAACCAAGAGTTATAACTACCCTTTCTTTTATCATGGCATCACTATATAATTCAAAGATAAACATTATATACGCTTGATTTAATATATCAAATGACACAGGATAGTTGCAGCAATGTATGAACTATTAGCAGTAAATATGAAGGACAAGTTGAATCACTTGCCTTGAGAAAGGCTGGTCTGGTCTGACTGGTAGGAGCAACTGGAGCTTCACTCGACCTTTATGGCAAGTTTTCCCTCGACTCAAGATCCTACATAAATAATAATAATCCTCATTATAATATATTCTCACCAACTTAACCTATTTACAACCCGAATTTAAACACGGATGGCACTTAGGCCTATATGTACTTAATTTATATTCACCTTTAATTTATAATTGCACACATATAGCCACATAATCACATATCATATATTAATACCAAGTAACACCATATACACCATAATGCAACACTAGGCTGGGATGATCTCGACTCACAACTTAAGTCACTTGGTCGCTAAACTAGATAAAGTCTTCTAATTTTGGCTTCCTAACTCGATGTGCCTTTACTAAACTATCCAAAACCTATTGACCCTCACTTGTGCCTTTTGATCTAATAACCTTATACTATCTTACAACTATGGTGGTCAACCTAAATCCCACTCCTAAGTGTTCTAAAACTATGTGATAAGTGAAAGTGCTCACTGGTGCAAATTTCAGAATGACAACTATGGTTTCTTGAGTGCATTTGACACTCTTAAACTACAAGTTTTCCTTCAAAACTTTTACACAAGACTCTCCTGACCTAAGGGCATCTCCCAAACTTGACGTGACTCAAGGGCCTGGCTTGGGCCTTCTTGGACCTAAGCTAAAAGTCCATGGTTCCCCTATTTTTCTGGGCAGAAAATGCCCTGACTTGAATTAACTTGTGACACATGGTTCTAACTCATATCCTATGAACTATGGTTGGAAAAACTTCTCTGACACTCCCTCTAACTAAGGCCCAACAGGGCCTAACGAGGGCCTACCCATGACATGGTAAAATCTCCCTATTTCTAAGTAGCAACAAAACTGTCCCCTGCTGGACAGATTTTGTTAATCTACTTGTGCACCTAACCAAATGACATGCAAACCTCCAACCAACACCTAAAACCTTTTATATACTCCTAATACTAACTTCTGGTGGCTTGGGCCTCAAAGTGCACATCAATGACATGGTCAAAACTCACTCTAAACCTCAGGGTACTAAACTGATTCTCTGTAGAAATTATAACTCTCCTTTCTCCAAGGTTTTGACTTGACAAACTCAACCACCAACAACCCAATACCCAAACCAAGACTTAAACATGGTGATCTAATGAACTAAATCCCTTATACTCAAAATAATTTTGGTGGAGATCATCCTTACCTAAGGTGTAATTATGGCAAAATAAAAGAACCCACATTTCACAACTCCTAAATCATCAAGTTTTTGAAACAACAAGTTATGCATTTTTATAAAAGATATACACAAATTATTACCAAGCATCAAGAAGCACTAACCAATATTAACACCTTATTCCTACTGAAATTAAAGCTTACTAACAAAATCTTTCCAAATGATCAAAATCTTCCAACATTCCAAAAGAAATTTACATGCATGCATGTCTTCGAGTTTTACCAATCAAAGCAACATGTTTTCTAAATATATTTTACCATGAAATTGAAATGCAAGCCTAGCATAAGCTATATCTAGATGATCACTTAGCATGCAAAGGGTTTTATCAAGACTTCACTAAGATTTTCATGTTATCATCACAAAAACACACAAAGTGGAACATGACAACCAAAACACCATCCATTCGGCTCCTATCATAAAATGGCCCAATGGATTAGGGTGAAAACAACAATTGCATGAGTGTAGCATACTCATATCTAGCCATTCTCAACCCTTTGCTACTATAACTCATGGTGAAAGCCTTGAATTCACAAGAATCAAGGATATTCACTTGGAGTTTTAACAAAACACCACCATGCAAGGTCAACACATAAGTTTTTCTACTCTAAACTCTTAAGATATACAAGAACAACATGTAGGGAGTAAGATTACTTGATAATAGGATGATTGTTTGAGTGAAAAATGAAGAAAGAAGGGGATGGGGGCTCGGTTTTTGGGAATTGCCGAGAGGGGAGGGGGAAAAGCCGAGAGGGAGGGGGAGGAAGGAGATGAGAGTGAAGTGGTGGGGTGAAGTGAAGTGATGATCACTTCCTTGAGTTGTTTTTATGTCTTGATTTGACTATGTTGTGAGTGGGTTTGAGAAATGACAAGGGTATCCTTCTAGCTAGAATTAAGCTAACTTGCATGCAAGGTCAAGGAGGTAATTTGGCTACTAGTTCATGAGTTAGTGGGTTTGAAATTGTCCTCTTTGTCCTTGAAAAGAATGTAAGGGTGGTTTGCATGCAAGGGCTTCCTTGTAATTTGCTAAATATGACAACTAAAATTTATAAAGATTTATTTTTATAAAATAAAATACAAGTTCAAAAATTATAAAATTTATACCATAAAATAACTTGGATTTTTAGAAATTTTATAAAACTACTTTTGAATTTTGTGAACAAATAACTTTTAAAAAGATATTTATTCAAGGTTTAAAAATATTCCTTATAAATCAAAAAAAATGAAAGAAATAAATAAACTTTTGCTTTGAAAATTCATATACCACATAACGAAAATTTAAGACGCAGAATTCTCATTCACACAAGCATACAATAGTTGCATATATTGGCATTCGGCTTTATAATTACACCAAATTTACAATTAATATTACACGAAAATGCCGGTTGTAACAGATATGACCTTAAGTTCTGACTTCTAGTAAGTCCTGATTTCAGTAAGTCCTGATATGTCCTGTTTGTTAAGATCTGAAAACTAAACATGAATCATATTAGACATGACATCTCAAATATATCTAACAAATGGTGAAAATGTTAAAGTTTGCCATGATGTAGTGAAGATAATGATTTGGCAATGAAGCAGAATTAGAATGATAACTGATTATGATAAGGTCTAAATGCAACAGTTATATATGTAAAGGCGGGCAAACTTGGAGTTCTCCAACTTTGTATAGAAATAAAGTGGTTTATGTATTCCAATTACTTGAATTAACTGCATTGAATATGAAGAAAAACTTTTCCCCTTCTGACTCTACTTTAAAGAGTTATAACTTCAGAAATGCGTGATGATTAAATGGCAGTAACTTGGATTATTGGAAAATACTAATACATCATTATGACTTGTAATGATAAAAACAGTTGCCAAAATATTTTTGCCTTGTGGGAATAAACATAATCATGACTTTAATTGAGTAACGTGTCAGTAACAAAATACAACATTGTAGGTAATAAAAAAAATAGGAATGGACAATCCATGTAACATCAAATCAAACATATTTTCACATTCACATATTTACTAAGTACAATAATTATTTACATTGATATATAAAACCAATATGTACATTATTTTTACATTTTTACAAAAGGATTCAGTACTTATATATAATTAATAGGAACAAATACAAACAATTGAACATGCTTAGAAATTCACAAACAATTGAACACCATCTTGAACTGGTTCAGGGTTATCAATTTCAACATCTTGAAACCGGGCTTGTCGAGTCCATATTAAGAAATTCTTGAATGTTGTCAACTGGTCGGTCTAATGTCTGCAAATTATGGAGATTTTTTCTACCAATAGATGCCAAGCGTCTTGCAACATAGTTCCTTTGTAGATGTACCAAATTAATTTTATAACGAATGTTAGGATCATTAAGACGTGAGAGGATAAATCGGAAAGTGCTCCTGTATGTGGTGTTAATCCGTCCTCTCTGCAGTACTTGCATTCATGGTAAGCCTGGATATTATCAGTCTCAATGATAACACGTTCATACTGGTCTTGAAATGCTCTACGCATTCTTATCAAAATAGCCCATAAAGCACTATTCAGATTAGTTTGGCCTGGAATGGTGCCCTATGTTAATCTAAAAAGAAAGCCATTTGAATCTCTCACAACATTTCCAATGCCATTTCTATTTTGGCCTTCAGGAGTATTCTGAACGAACTCACTATGAACATTTATCTTGATCCAAACTTGAGCAAGGAATTCCCATACACGTTCAACATGTTCCATGATTACCTGTTTTGTGTTTTTGGTATTCTTACTAAAACCTTTAAAGACCAACTGATCTCAACAATAATGACACACTTCTATATATACAAAAAAGGTACAGAGATGTGACTATTGGGGAATGGATGTTGAGTTTTATTTATAAAACAGTTTTTTTCCTTAATAACTAACTTCAAACAGTTATAACTATATAAGATTAACTACCTGTAACATATATAACTAAAAGCGGGAATCGAAAATTTGGTGTTCCTCTTAACATTGCATTAAACATGAAAAATGTGATTATCCAAAATTATGAATTAGACGACAAACAAAACCCAATAGCAATCTTCATAGATTATAATATAAAAATAAACTTGAAACAACCGGAAATAATGTTTAGAGTTTAATGTGATAAACAAATATCATAAATAAAAGCTTAGGAAATTGGATTGCAAGATCAAATGTCGCATCCTTGCCACAAAACAGATGCACATCATCACTTCTCCTGTAATATTAGAGCATTTTAATGTAACATACGTGTAATATCCAGGGATTTTGCGACTTATATTCTCAAATATTATATATGAATGTGTAATTTTGTATGTAATAAAAAAATAATAAATAATAATAATAATAATAAAATAAAAATGTATATATATGAGTACATGATTAAGTGACCCGTATGTGTTGATATGATTAAATGAATAAAGCGAAGATGTGACCGATAAAGATATCGGATTTTTGTATATATATACCGAGAATGGAAAAGTGAGAATATTTAAGATTTAATATGGAAATTGATGGAAGTATGAAGCTTCTATTGAGGAATGTGGGATTACATGATACGTGACTTGTACGTGTGGGACAATGTGATCGATGCATTTAAAACGATTTTTAAACATTTTATTTTGTGAAAATAGGAGTATATGAGCTTTTCAATATTTCTATAAAATAATTAAAATTATATAAAATAATCAGATTTGTTATATTATCTCTAGAATACTCCTACAGACTTTATAAAAATGATGGATGAATTTATTTTGGTGATTTGGTATATTTAAATGATTTTAGAATCATTATTTTGATTTTTGAGTAGTAACTTGTAAAATTCGTATATAATAATCTATACGCTCAAAAATTATTTTAAAAATATGGGGAAAAGATAATTTAATTCTCTACATTTTAAAAATAAAATTTTATCTCTTCCCATATGTTATCTTCCCAGATTAATTATTTTATAAGCACGGATTATATGAATTCTGCACTAAATAATATACTAATAAAAATCTGTTTTAATATGAAGATTACCAAACTACCCCTGGGTCTATATACATCAGACCCAGCCCATTATATCCTCTCTTCACTCCCGATCTCTCAAATCCCTAGCTCTCTCTCGCCTCTTTCAAGCTCTCTCTCGGTACTATATCAGTACCATCTTCCTCGTTTGTTTTTCTTCGATTCATGACTCGATTTGAGTCCCTCTCCTCTTATGCTCCTTGATATGTTCTTTTATGTGTGTATATTCGTATGTATAGTTCAAAGTTGGAGGAACCCATTTCAATTTAGGCTCGGATTCTCTCATTTTTAGTTCGTTTTTGTTGTGATTCTTAGCTCATTTTGAGTTCCTCTTTGATTCATGCATGTATACGTGTATTGTTATATGTATATGTCGGTTTTGAACCGCCCACTTCGGGTCAGGTTCAGATCCGCTGATTTGTTTTGATTCTTGATAAAAATAAGGGGTTTATGAGTTGTATAAATAAATTGGTGGTATTTTAGTTGGAAACCCGATTTATGGGTATCACCGGAACGCTGCCGCCACCGGCGATGAGCTCCGGTGAGCCGGTGGTGGATGATGATGTATTGACTGAGTCCTAAAATTAAGTACATAATTATTTTATTCATTGTATGCAAGGATTTTGAATTTTCAGTTCGTGTTATTGAGCAATCGATCTCGTTTTATTGAGAAATTTTCGATTAGTAAATTGATTGGTTATTTCGAAGGTAGGTTTGATGATGTACGTGTCGGTGTGCGATTGCAAGATTGTTGATTGATTAGATTGAATTGATTGTTGTTGTGTCGATTTGAGATCGACTGGTAGCTAATAAAATAGAGGAAGTGCTGCTCAATTTTTCTAAAAATAAATGATACGATAAAATGAATTTAATATTATAAACAAGAAACACACTTCAATATTAATTTATCTGATTATATAAAAATATTTTTGAAAATGATTTCTTTACTCAAATTGACTTGACTTAGTTGGTTTTAAATTATATTTAGATAATCTTTAATTGATTTAATTGATCGGTTAAAAGAGTTAATTGATTATTTTTATCGACTATGGATCTATTTAAATAGTAATTGATTCCAATTAACTTGAGTTATATTTAAATATTATTTTCTATGCTTACTCTGTATTATCAAGATAAATGTTTTCTTAAAATATTTTTGGATTGTGTTCACATAAGACTGACATGCAGGTATGTTATTTTGTAAGTGTTACTTGTATAATTATTTGAATTGGTAGGTGTACGTGAAGTATATATATATATAATACTCGTACAGGTATTTTACGAACATCAAATGGGTAGAATAGCGTTAGACATTCAAGATGAACGATGATTGACTATGAGGATACTGAAATAGTGTCTTTATACGTGTAGATTCGGAAAGTGAGAACGCTCGGTTAGGAAAGGAAAGGCCCCACTAGGTGACGTGATAATAGGTCTTGTGGTCAAGAAAGGAAGCAAATAAGGCAAATAACATTTCAACCCTTTATGTTGTGATTCGATTTTATGATTAAATACCTACTGTCACCCTTTTTATTAGCCTTGTATGTTGACATGGCTTGTTCCTTTTCCTTTTGAATATTATACCGTATTTCAAATGCAAATGCTTTCAAGTTGATGATAGCTTTGATTTTCTGAACAATGGTTCTTTTGGTACACCCTACCCTTGTTATGTAACGAAGTTTTATGAACTTGAACTTAAGAATGATTTTAAACTTGAAAGGGTCTCGATGATTTCAAAGAAATGGTAAAAGATTTTTAAATGAAAAGTATTTCGAAAATGAAAGTTTTCAATCCAAATGATTTTATGAATTTCCATTGATTAGAAGTATAAGTGGCTGAGTGACGCCGGTACACTATGAAGACCAGTGAGGGTTGGCATATAATAAAGGCCAGTGAGGGCTGGCAATTGAAAGGCTGAATACATGGCCTTATGGGTACCCTATGCACGTCCAGAGGGGATGTAAAGTCCGGTATGGGGATTGTACGTGGCTGATCACCCGTGTAGTCCAGAGCGTCATACACTCCAATTAAGTAAAAAAAATGTTTTGTGTAAAGAAATATCTAGATGATTGAACTATTTTCCTGAAAATGATATGATTTCATGAATGAAGAAAGGTTTTGATGAGAAGATCTGTTTTGAAAAGTATTGTTTTGATAAAGGAAGGTCTTATGAAAGTTTTGACACATGAGATGTTTTTATAAAGTACTGGTTGTAAAATGACTACCTTGGAATGAGCTTGATCTTAAAACCTCTTTTAAGAACCTTGAAACCTTATCCCTTATATCATTCTGTTAAATAATTTAACCTTTTTGTTTAATTTAGTTACTTGCTGAGCTTTTTTAGCTCACTCTGTTATTTATCTAACTATGACAGTTAAGCATGAGGAAGATGGCCAGGCTTAGGCATGACTGTTAAGAATATCTATAGCGGTCCTCACCGTACTATTAGAATCTCTATACCAGCTTAGGTAGGGGACACACATAAATAATAGCTGGGAGTAAGCTTTGTTGAATTAGATCATTGTTATCAGTACCTTTGGGTTGTTTTGTGTAATTCCAAACAGGAGTTATGACTTTGGCTATTTATTAAGGTTTGTAATAATTTTATGTTGACCATTAGTAGTTGTAATTTGTTTCATACCATAACCTATTTAAGATCCTTGTAGTGTAAAGGGGTTATATATTTAATTGCGATAATGTGGTTAATCGTGAAAAGTGACTCCCCAATCTAGACCCCGGATTGGGAGGGCGTCACAGGTTGGTATCAGAGCTACAGGTTTTGGTCCCTGAAATAAGTTAAGACTATTTTAGGGAGACCCCTAAGTTAAGTGCACATCCCCAACTCATATAGAGTTTAGTTGAGACTATCGGATATAGTCTTGATTAGGTAAGTTTACAAGTTTAGGGTGTAATTGGGTAGTCTCGATAAAGTTTGGATGAGGATTCACGGATTAGTTACGCGATGACCGGGACTTATAATGTCTCTAGGCGGAAAAGATGCATGTCGAATGTATTGATAACAAGTCTGGACCGCCAGTGATCTGATGAAGTTTATGCTGGGGATATGCAGGTGGGTGAAATTATGACATGTAGTTATTTTATCTTGTACTAGTAAGATGGGAAAGACTTGGATGGATGCCGAGTCAATAGGATGACCTTAGTTATTTTAGATTTATTATAGTTATGGAAGTAGTTGGTTTGCAGCTGGTGGTACTTAAGGGGATATATTCCCAAAATTCTTTCCCTTGTTTGATCAGGTAGCTATGTTATCATTTTTCCTTATCTTTCATTTCGATCTTAATCTTGAAACCTTGACTATCATTTTATTTGTATGCATATTTCTTTCTCATAACATTATTGCACCTTACTGTTCCCTTCCTACATGTTTACATACTGTTTTGAATAATACATGTGCTTCACAATGACTCCCTGAACTCTTACCCTACGATCTCAACTATATGACGAGCAACTTATGTAGCAATAAGGCTGCATGTACTAATCATTTTAAATGATGGATGCTAAAAAGTTTATGAGATATTATATTGTGATATATTGCCATGCTAGCATCTTGCTTAATAAGTTGCTTGTCTATTCATTAGAAGAAGATGTCAACTACACCAACCAACCCAGATGAGGGTAACCAGACCCAAAGTCTGAATCAAGAGAATCCTACAATGACTCAGATTCTCCACCTTCTTCAGCTACAAAACGCTGCTTTACACCAGCAGCCCCAAGCTCCTCGAGTCGGAAGCTTTAAAGCCTTCCAGTCCCTTCATCGACCATAATTTACGGCGACAACAGATCCAATTAAGGCGAAGTCTTTGATAAAAGAGATAGAAAAAGCCTTTGCTTTGGTAGAGGTTGGTGAAAATAAGAAGACTGAATATGTAAGTTTTTATCTGAAAGATGAGTCAAATTTCTGGTGGGAGTCCACTAAGGCTTTAGAAGAAGATGGTGTAATCACGTGGCAAAGGTTTACTGAACTATTTCTGGAAAAGTATCTAACTCAATATTTACAGGATCAATTGGAAGTCTCGTTCTTAGAACTGAAGCAAGAAGGTATGACTGTAGAAGAGTATGAGGTGAAATTTTCAAAACTGGCAAGGTTTGTGCCAGAATATGTGAATACGAAATGTAAGAAGGCAAAACAATTCCAACAAGGACTTAAATCATGGATACGTAGATAGGTGGCAGTTCTCGAACTCTAGACATATGCTGCAGTGGTTCAGAAGGCTATGATTATAGAAGGTGAAAGTGAAATGTCAAAGAGGGAGAATGATAACAAGAAAAGAAAATTTCAGGGTTCTGAAGAAAGTCAAGGACAAGGAAGTGGAAAGTCGTAGGGAAAGTTCAAAAAGGGTTCTGACAACCCGATAAATAAGGGATTCCAAGGGTTCAAACCCAGAAATGTTGGACAGGGTAACCGTTTCTCCACTCAGAATCAGCAACAAAAAGGAAATAGACCCCCCGCCTCAGAATATAAGACGTGTGGGAAAAAGCATTCTAGAATTTGTAACAAGCCTAACATCACATGCTTCAAGTGTAACAAGAAGGGCCATTATTCTTCAGAATGCACCAGTTCTTCGGACAGGAAAGGTGTGACATGTTTTAAATGTGGCAAGTTGGGACATATGGCTAGAGATTGTAAGGAACCTGTTCAACAAGCAAATGTTCTCAGGATAACTGGACCACCACCACCAGCACCTCAAGTGTAACCAAGGGCTCGAACTTTTAACATGACGATGAAGGATGTTGTTCAGGACTCAGATATGATCGCATGTGCGGCGCTTATCGTGAACTCTTTGGATGCAAAAGTATTAGTGGATTCAGGAGCTACCAAGTCTTTTATATCCAAGAATTTTGTTGATAAATTGAATTGTGCTACTCAACCTTTAGAGCCCAACTTGGTTATAGAAGTGGCTAATCAGGATAAAGTCTCTGTTGATAGAATTTATCCTAGTTGCGACATAGAGATAGGAGGTCGTCATTTCTTCGCGAACTTGATACCTTTCAAACTAGGAGAATTTGATATCATCCTAGGAATGGATTGGCTAGCAGACCATGATGCTCAGATTGAGTGTAAAAGCAAGAAAGTGAGGTTGAAGTCCTAGGACGATAAGGAAGTCATCTTTCGAGGGCGGAAACAAGAGAATAAGTTTTTGACGATGATTCAAACAAAATGATTATTAAGACAAGGATGTGAGGCCTATTTAGCACATATTGTGGATGCTAGTAAAGAACAACCTAAGATACAGGAAATCCCAATTGTTAATGAGTTTCCCGACGTTTTCCCAGACGAATTACCAAGATTGCCACTAGATCGAGAGATAGAATTTGTGATTGATTTGGCACCCGACACTGAACCAGTATCGAAAGCTCCTTATCAGATGGCGCCTGTAGAAATGAAAGAGTTAGCTACGCAATTGCAGGAATTATTGGACAAAGGGGTGATTCGACTAAGCGTATCCCCATGGGGTGCACCGGTTTTATTCATCAAGAAAAAGAATGGAAGCATGAGGCTGTGTATCGACTATCGTGAACTTAATAAGTTGACCATTAAAAATAAATATCCATTGCCACGGATCGACGATTTGTTCGACTAGTTAAAGGGAGCGACATATTTCTCTAAGATTGACCTAAGATCGGGTTATCACCAGTTGAAGATCAAGGCGGAAGATATACTTAAAACGGCATTTCGTGCGAAATATGGGCAGTATGAATTTTTAGTGATGGCTTTTGGGCTGACCAATGCACCTGCCGCATTCATGGATATTATAAATAGAGTTTTCAAGAAATATTTGGATAAGTTTGTGATCGTGTTTATCAATGATATTTTGATTTATTCTAAAACGGAAGCTGAACACGCTGAGCATTTGAGGATAGCTTTGGGAATTTTAAGGAAAGAGAAGTTATATGCTAAATTCTCTAAGTGCGAGTTTTGGCTAAAGAAAGTTCAATTTCTTGGGCACGTGGTAAGAAGTGAAGGCATCAAAGTGGATCCCGCAAAGATCGAAGCAGTAATAAATTGGGAAAGGCATATGGACGCTAACACAAGTTAGAAGTTTTCTGGGACTAGCTGGCTACTATCGAAGATTTGTACAAGACTTTTCAAAGATAGCGGTTCCATTGACAACATTGACCAGAAAGAATGAAAAATTCATATGGACAGGCAAGTGTGAAGAGAGTTTTCAAGAACTGAAGAAGAGGTTAGTTTTAGCACACGTGTTAGCTCTACCAGATGAGGGAGGTGATTTTGTGATCTACAGTGATGTATCTCACAAAGGACTAGGATGCGTGTTAATGCAGCATGGAAAAGTGATTGCGTATGCTTCTCGGCAATTGAAGCCTCACGAGCAGAAATATCCAACTCATGACCTGGAGTTAGCAACAATCGTATTTGCACTTAAGATTTGGAGAGATTATTTGTATGGAGAAAAGTGTGAAATCTATACGGATCATAAAAGCTTGAAGTATATCTTTACCCAAAAAGAGATGAACATGAGACAAAGACGATGGCTGGAATTGATCAAGGATTATGATTGTACGATAAATTATCATCCTGGAAAGGCAAACGTCGTGGCAGATGCCCTAAGTCGAAAGGAAAAATTAAATATGTTAACATCATCAGAAGAGTTAATAAAAGAATTTAAAAAGTTAGAAATTGAAGTGCGAATCCCTGAGCCAAAAGGTAGTGTAATATATGCAATAACATTTCAGCCTGAGTTGTTAGAAAAAATTCGACGATGTCAAGAGCAGGTGATGATTCAAGAAAGTGATAAATTGACCGGAGAAGAGATAAATAGTCAAAAGGATAGTGAAGGCATATTAAGATTTTCTTCTCATATTTGGATTCCTAATATCACAGAATTGAAGCACGAAATTTTACACGAATCTCACAATTCAAGGTATTCCATCCATCCCGGGAGTACCAAAATGTATAGGGATTTAAAGGAAAACTTCTGGTGGCCAAATATGAAGAAAGAGATCGCAGAATGGGTAAGTAAATGTTATACATGTCAAAGAGTCAAAGCAGAACATCAAAGACCAAGTGGAATGCTTCAACCATTGGAGATTCCTGAATGAAAATGGGAGCATATCGCTATGGATTTTATGGTGGGACTACCCAGAACTAGAGTGAATCAAAATGCTATTTGGGTAATTATTGATCAATTGACCAGATCGGCATATTTTCTACCAATCAACGAAAGATTTTCGTTAGATTAACTTATTAAGTTATATTTGAATGAGATCATTATGCGATATAGGGTACCGATATCTATTGTGTCGGATAGAGACCCCAGATTTAATTCAAGATTTCGGTGATAATTCCAAGAGCATTTGGGAACAAAGTTGAATATGAGTATTGCTTATCATCCACAAACAGATGGGCGAAGTGAAAGAACTATCCAGACAATTGAAGACATGTTAAGAGTCTGTGCGTTAGATTTTAAAGGAAGTTGGGATGAACATTTTCCTCTAGTGGAATTCTCTTACAACAACAGTTATTACACAAGCATTGGCATGCCTCCATATGAAGCCCTGTATGGGAGAAAGTGCATATCTCCTGTGTTTTGGGACGAAGTTGGTGAACATAAACTTTCGGGTCCAGAATTGATTCAACAAACCAAAGAAAAGGTGGAACTGATTCGTAAAAGATTGATCGCCGCTCAAGATCGACAAAGAACATATGCTGATCGAAACCGAAAAGATATGGAATTCCATCCTGGAGAGAAGGCATTGCTAAACGTGTCTCCATGGAAAAAATTGTCCAGATTCGGAAAGAAAGGAAAGCTGAATCCAAGATACATCAGACCTTTATAGATATTAAAGAGAGTTGGAATGGTTGCGTATGAGTTGGCTCTGCCGCCGCAGATGCAGCACATTCATAACATCTTTTATGTATCTATGCTATAAAAGTACAACCCAGATTCAAGTCATGTGATAGAGTATGAACCTTTAGAGATTCATCCAGATCTGTCTTATGTAGAGCAACCGTTAGAAATACTAGACCGGAAAGAGAGGACGCTTAGAAATAAGATAGTGACATTAGTAAAAGTTTTGTGGAGGAATCCCAACGTTGAGGAGGCAACGTGGGAGCTCAAAAAAAAATTATTGATATGTATCCTCATTTATTTACTAAGGTGTGATTCTGGGGACATAATCCTTTTTAAAGGGGGAAGGATGTAATATCCAGGGATTTCGCGACTTATATTCTCAAATATTATATATGAATGTGTGATTTTGTATGTAATAAAAAAATAATAATGATAATAAAATAAAAATGTATATATATGAGTAAATGATTAAGTGACCCGTATGTGTTGATATGATTAAATGAATAAAGCGAAGATGTGACCGATAAAGATATCGGATTTTTGTATATATATATCGAGAATGGAAAAGTGAGGATATTTAAGATTTAATATGGAAATTGATGGAAGTATGAAGCTTCTATTGAGGAATGTGGGATTATGTGATACGTGACTTGTACGTGTGGGACAATGCGGTCGATGCATTTTTAAACAATTTTAAACATTTTACTATGTGAAAATAGGAGTATATGAGCTTTGAATATTCCTATAAAATAATTAAAATTATATAAAATAATGAGATTTGTTATATTATCTCTAGAATACTCCTACAGACTTTATAAAAATGATGGATGAATTTATTTTGGTGATTTGGTATATTTAAATGATTTTAGAATCATTATTTTAATTTTTGAGTAGTAACTTGTAAAATTCGTATAAAATAATCTATACGTTCAAAAATTATTTTAAGAATATGGGGAGAAAGATAATTTAATTATATACATTTTAAAAATAAAATTTTATCTCTTCCCATTTGTTATCTTCCCAGATTAATTATTTTATAAGCACGAATTATATGAATTATGCACTAAATAATATACTAATGAAAATCTGTTTTAATATGAAGATTACCAAACTACCCCTGGGTCTATATACATCAGACCCAGCCATTCTATCCTCTCTTCACTCTCGATCTCTCAAATCCCTAGCTCTCTCTCGCCTCTTTCAATCTCTCTCTCGGTACTATATCACTACCATCGTCCTTTTTTGTTTTTCTTCGATTTATGACTCGATTTGAGTCCCTCTCCTCTTATGCTCCTTGATATGTTCTTGTATGTGTGTATATCCGTATGTATAGTTCAAAGTTGGAGGAACCCATTTCGATTTAGGCTCGGATTCTCTCATTTTTAGTTCATTTTTGCTGCGATTATTTGCTCGTTTTGAGTTCCTCTTTGATTCATACATGTATATGTGTATTGTTGTATGCATATGTCAGTTTTGAACCACACAAATGGGTAGAATAACGTTAGACGTTCGAGATGAACAATGATTGACTATGAGGATACTGAAATAGTGTCTTTATTCGTGTAGATTCGGAAAGTGAGAACGCTCAGTTAGGAAAGGAAAGGCTCCACTAGGTGACGTGATAGTAGGTCTTGTGGTCAAGAAAAGAAGTAAATAAGGCAAGTAACATTTCAACCCTTGCCTCCTATGTTGCGATTCAATGTTATAATTGAATACCTGTTGTCACCCTTTTTATTAGCCTTGTATGTTGACATGGCTTGTTCCTTTTCCTTTTGAATATTATTACCTTATTTCAAATGCAAATGCTTTCAAGTTGATGATAGCTTTGATTTCCTGAACAATGGTTCTTTTGGTACACCCTACCCTTGCTATGTAACGAAGTTTTATGAACTTGAACTTAAGAATGATTTTAAACTTGCAAGGGTCTCGATGATTTCAAAGAAATGGTAAAAGATTTTTAAATAAAAATTATTTCGAAAATGAAAGTTTTCAATCGAAACGATTTTATGAATTTCCATTGATTGGAAGTGTAAGTGGCCGAGTGACGTTGGTCCACTATGAAGACTGTAATAATCCCAAAAATTTTGGACTTTTTGTAATCCTTATGAATAGTGATTTTCCAGATTATGCTCATTAAGAAAACTTTTCATGCCACACTATGTAGGAGTTCTTTTATTGATATTCTGAGATCTTATTAGTACTCCATATGGTATAAAAGTGTATGTAAAGACCGTCAGAATCCAAATTCAAACACTTTGATTTTTCCCGAAAATCCATAAGATACCGAAGGAATTGAGTATAAGATAATATGATTAAAATGATTTAAATTCAAGGATTATAAGAGAGGATCATAAAAGGAATATAAAATATTGAGAAAGCTTAGGGGAACCCAAGTAATAAAATCACGGATATATTCCCTCAAACGATCAACGATATTGAGCGATAAACGAGCCGTAAAATAATTTAACGATCAAGGACGAATGCATGCAAGTAGTATAGGGAGAAAGCTTCCAAGAGAAGCTAAAACAAGTGGTTAAGAGGTTAAGATACCATCCACCACAATTAGCCAACACTTGGCAAGGGAATGATGTCACTAAGATGATGTAATCACTTTAAACAAGTGGATTAGTATAGATATTATCAAACCACACATTTGGACACATTATTTAAAATCAAACAAGCAAGCCAAAGACTACTTCATCCTTTTTTTCATGAAAAACCCGAGAGGAAAAGAGAGTAAAAATGGAGGAGAAAGAAAAGCTTGTATCTTGAATTTCCCTTGGCCGTTTTGTGCGTTCTACCTATCAAATTGAAGCCCTCGAGAAGCTCTACACAATTAGGGTAACCGCTATCCTCACCTTCTTGATTTTCATACTCGTTTTTTAACGTTTTACAGTTCAGGGAATAGTGTTTCAAGAATTAACTTTATGTTCTTGATTTTGTTTTGAGGTTTTAATCATTATAAGGCTAAATAAGGATCATCTAAGGTTTGTTAAGCATTACCCACTCTCCAAGGAAGGTATAACCTCTTCCCCTCTTTGTGTTTAAGCCATACCATGAGTTTTAAACTTGTTCTTTAAGAGTTCTTGGATGTTTGTATGATTTTAGAGTATTTATGAACTTTAAATGGAAGTTATGAGTTATTATGTAAATGGATGATTGTGAGGAACTTGTTTTGGTGTATGATGAAGTTGAGGGGCTGTTTGGAATGTTATAATGTAGTATGTTGATTGTTGGTTTGGTTTGGTATGGTTGTGGTCTTGTAATAAAATTTGGGAATCGCTAAGTTATAGCCGTCGTAATGCCCAATTTTTTTAGACTGTTTTGTGCATAACTTTAGCACCCGAACACTCACTTCCATGAACTGACCATTACCATGCTTAGATATTTTATGATTCAAGCTTCATTTTGATATTTGGTTCTCTTAGATCCGATGTACGGTTTAGGAGAAACGACCATTTTAAGTTACGGTGTTTCGTGAAAGAACCTTTACCCCAGGCTTAACTTTGAAACCTTGTTTAAGGCCCTTAAAAGACTAATTGGATTACGAAACAATTACGTAAGGTGGGTTAGGAAGTTGATAAAGTACTCGTGAAAGGGTCGCCTTAAAATTCGTAACGGTTAATTTATTAAAATTGGTGGAGCCAAGGGTACGCAAACGATTAACGCAAATTGTTAAGCGTATAGGCGACCGTTAGGGTATGAGTGAGTGTTGACTAGTTTCTTAAGCGAACGTGGTCTAATTCCAGATTATGTTGTTATTCATAGTTTATCGGACCCACTCTAAGATTAAGTCTACACCGAAATGCTCAGGAAAGTTTTTTACACGTTATACCGTTGTTGTGATGTAAATATATTGATGCATTATCTTGAGAAAAGTGCATGGTTGTTATTAGCAAATCTTGTGATATATTGGAGCATGTTGATATGGTATATATATGCATGTTGTGAAATTTTGATATTTTATTATCAATTCAAATGCTTATAAACTGCATAATACCTATGCTAGAGATAAGCAGTAGTTGCGTATACCCTTAATATACGGGACCTGAATGTGAACATTTTTCTAAACCGGGAGTCGATGTTCCCGAGTGTAATATATATATTGTATATATATAGTTTTCCATAACTAGTAATCGAATAAGGTATATTCGATAGTTTAGAATAATAATCAAACTTATTTTCGATTATTCAAATAAAGATCGTACTTTCGTATAAGTATATCTTTGGTTATTTATTATTCATTTCAAGTAGGAGTTTTAAAACTTCTACTTCAATTATTTTTATAAAGTTTTTCCTTTATGGGAATATTATTTAAATAATAATATTCAGATATTTTCTAACATATCGGGAATGATTTATTTTATTAAATCATCATTACTCTAAACATTCCTTAAAATGTTTTCGAGTCTTCAAAATGATTTAAAGTTAGAGCGGATCCTAAAACTCATTTTCAGAATTAATATCTTCCTTTCGAAGGGGATTTAAATACTTGCTCAAAACCTGAGGGATCTGGCTCTGTGGTGTATTTTATATTCGCAAACGGCGGCGATTCGCCGAAAACCGCAGCACCACCGCAAAGAAACATGGAACAGATACTAGAAAGGATAAGGGAGAATCACAGGGGATCAACGAGGAAAGGAAGGACAAGAAGAAGGAAATCGACTCAGGACCTTCCAATTAAATCCCCCTACCCCGATTGCAAACCCCCTCCCTTGAATCTATATCATGTGATTTTGTTTGTTTTTATTATTATTATAATTTTTTTATTCATTTATTCCTTCTGCTCAGCCTACAAATGGCCATGTATCTACAGTTTTATAAAATCCCAACACGTGTCCCGAATTTAACTGAAAGCCCCAATTATTTCATACTTTTCAAGATATCGAGCAAATCCACGGGTAAAAGTTAACCCAAAAATTAACAAATTAATTTTAAAATTATTGCAAATATTCAGAAGTAAATAAAAACGTAATTTTCATAATTTTAAAATAATTCCTGAAATGCAATTTATACCCGCTTTTATCAATTAATCGAATCAACGCGCGGGTGAAATTAATCCCGAAAATTCCCAAAATAATTTTAAAATTCTTGAAATATTCCAAACTTAAATGAATATGAGTTTCATAATTTTTTTTGAAGAATTCTGGAATTGAATACGGATTTTACGAATAAATGCAATTAGAAAATCATACAGGGCTAAATAATTGATGAAATATTGATTTCTAAATTTTGTAAAATCCCAAAAATAGTTATTATAATTATAAAATCATAAAAACAATTTTAGAGACAATACAAATATTTATGCAAATAAATTTGTATTAAATCCACTTTTAAAAGTAAAAGCAATTCAATATACTTAATAATTAATTATACGAACCACCCTATACACCATAAATCACACACATGGATAAAAATAAAACAACACATAGCTGACAAAAGCTATACACATATATTATTCATATAATAATTCCATAATTACACTTTAATTAAATATAAAAGTACACGAGTCGTTACATCCTTCCCCCCTTAAAAAGATTCTGTCCCCAGAATCTGATATAATTAAACAAGTGAGGATATTTGTCAAGCATATCTGACTCTAACTTCCAGGTAGACTCTTCTACTCGAGGATTTATTCAAAGCATACTCGTTAGGGATATAAACTCATTTCCAAGAACTCGCTCTTAACGATCTCGGATTTGGATTGGTCATTCCACGCATAATATAAATTTGGATAAGATCCCATTGGCTCCTAATCAATGACTTGGTTCGAATCAGATACATAACGCCTTAACATTGATACGTGGAACACATTATATATATACATTGCAACTGTGGCGACAACATGAACTCATAGATAACTTTACCTATATTTCTTTATACCTCGAACGGTTCAATATATTTAGGACTCTACTTGTCCCTTCTAATCGAACCTAACCAATCTCTTTCAAGGTGAAACCTTTGTCAACACCAATTGTCCTATTTCTATATTCATACTCTTTCGATACAACTCTGCCTTCCTTCTTTGTTAATCCCGAGCTGCTTCATCTCTTTTCCAAATCAATACCACTACGTCTGAAGTAACTCAGAACCTAACAACGTCTCTACTCCCATTTTCTCTCACTAGTGTAGGGACCCATACTTATGTCCATACAAGGCTTCACAAGGTACCATTCCCCTACAAGCATGATAACTATTAGCATATGAAAACTTACTCAATGGTAGGTGATTACCTCAATATTATTTTAAATCCAAAATATATACTCTCAATATATCCTATATTTTCTGTATCGTCTTTTTCACTTTGACCCTTTGTCTGGGGATGATAGATGGTACTCACTTTCAACTTACTTTCTAAACATTCAAACACTTCTTACTTATTTCCATCAAGGCTAGATAGTAATCGCATATCTTCACTTCTTCTCACCTTCAGGTATTTGAAATTCACATCCTACTTTTTCCAATTCTTTTATTAACTCCGCAACAATTTTAATCACATTCAATCCTTTCCTTCTACACAGGGCATCTGTTACTATATCGTCTTTGCTTAGGTAATTTTTAATGGAAAGATTGGAATCCTTTATTTATCTCAGCTCAAATTCATATCGGGAGAACTTAACATATAGCTTCTTCCCTTCTAATCTTTGTAAAGAAATCCTTGAGCGTCCTACATAGACTTTCTTAAACTTTAGATAGCTGAGGATGTTTTCAATAAATACAATTTGCTTATCCAAGTACTCCTTATACACCATGTTCCTTGATTCCTTATAGACAACTGATGCACTTATTACTCTACATAATATCACCAGAACTTACAATGCTCATAACTCATCCTAATCGTAATCTTTGACATGTCCTCAGGCTGGATCTTAAGTCAATCCCCATGAAATCACACACTCCTTGAATTAGGTCACATAAGTAATCAATTCTTTATAGAGGTTACTTATTCTTATTCGTCATTTTGTTAAACTCCCGATAATCAGTACACAATCTCATAATTTCATTCCTCTTTCCCAGCAACATCACTGGTGCACCCCAGAGAACTATATCTGGTATGCTCACTTCCCTTTCTAATAACTTTTACCATTATCAAACTAATTATTTTGTTCCACTGGCCTCTTGAGACTCCATGGCAATTATTTATTTCCCAGTCTTCCTCCAGCTTAAGTATTCTCTTCTTCATATCTTTACACATGGTGGATCTACCTTATATCCTTAGCTTATTACTTCTTTTCTCGTATGATTGGAAGAACTTCTTATATTGCTTCTGCACCCAGAAACTTACCTTACTATTAGCTTATGTACACTTTACACTTTACTTCTTCTAAAACCACTCTTTGCCATACTACAGGACAACCAACTCAATCCTAAAATCACATCGAACCCCTCTAGCTCGGAGGGTGTCAGATCAACTGCAACTACGTCCAACTTCTAAACGCTTGATTTCTTGGTTCTTTTGAAAGTTCTATCTCTAGCTGAGCTGGATGTTGGACCTTGGGATGTAGTATCTTGAATAACCGTTCTACAACTCCTTGTAATATGCCCACTCTTTCCATAATTATGACACATAACTCCTGGATTTTCTATATTACATTCTGATGCATAATAACCCTTATGTCCACACTTGAAACATTGCACATTCTTTTTGCACGCACCACTGTGTCTCCTGTCATAGGACTTGCAATCCACTGCTCACTTGACTGACTGGGCTGGAGTGGAAGTAACTGAAGTAGCACTAGATCTAGCCTGAAATAAACTCTATCTCCAGAATCTCTTACTCCTGTTCCGGCCAAACCAATTCTAAAATCCTTGACTGGATTCTCCTTGGTCTGCCTTGTCCATAACACCTTACGACTTCCTTTTCTTATCACTTTCATCCTTAACAGTCAACTTCTGGTCTCTTTCCATTACCAGGGCGGCCTGAACCATAGAGGAGTATGTCTTGAGTTGTAATACAACAACTCCTCTGTGAATTTCAGGGTTCAACCCTTGTGGAACCTCCTTACTTTCTGAATCTCCGTACTTACATACTCAGGAACTAATCGGGCCAATTCTATAAATTTGGCCTCATACTCCAACACACTTCTTTCACCTTATTTCAGTTCTAGAAACTCAATCTCCATTTAACTCCGCACACAGTCAGGGAAATAATTTTCCAAAAACAACTCAGTAAATCTAGCCCATGGAATAGGGCCTTCTCCTTCTAACGCTCTGGTTGACTCCCACCAGTAATTCGCTTCATTCTTTAAGAAATAGCTTGCATAATCAGTCTTGAGATTATCACTTACTTGGACAAGATTGAAAGCTTTCTCCATCTCTTTTAACCATGCTCCATCAGCTACTGGATTAGGTTCACCTTTAAACTCAGGAGGTTTAACACTCTGGAAAGATTTGAAATTAACACTTTGGTTCACTCCTTGTTGTTGTTGCTGCAACAATAGTTGCTGCTGCTGAACCTGTTGGATTAACTGCAACTGTTGTTGCTGCTGTTGGCGCAACAAGTCTATAATTTCAATTATAGTTGGACCCTCCGCAAAAATACTACTATTTTATTTAGACTGGGTAGCTTTATTGGGTGGCATTTTCCTTGAATGTATAAATGAGTTTATTCAAAATATAACAAAAATTATTTGACAAAAGATATAACCATTTAAATAGTACACCTGTATCAGGAAAATGCTGCCCATTCACAATACCCAGGTCTTTAATATCGGGGTCCATTTATAAAAGAAATCTAGATTAACATCACTGGCAATCACAACAACACTGACAATAGCAGAATCAACAACAGTTCAGGAAGACTAAAATACAAAGAAACTAAACACCGTCGCACGACTCCTTGATATAACATCAACTAACTAACTTCCCGTCACTACTCAATTACCATATCAACTTTAATATACTACAAGACTTGGCTGGCTCTATCACCCACCAACAATGAACAAACTAATAAATCGGGTCAATTTAAGGAATACTGGGCTCTTCTAGGCACCAAAGTCCAAATTTCAACCAATCATTCCTCTAAGGATGATTTCTTATCACCCACAAGTAATTTTCCAATCACTGAATTACTTTTCCCGAGGTTATAACTCCACCGATAGATTTTGAACCTTCGCTGCTACCCTTATTCGTAATTAACATTCGGATATAGGGCTTTCATTCTTCCCAACCATCAACTTTTATTTGCATTCAGTGACGGGGACCATCAAATCGCAGAAATTCATTTTCATAGAATACCATATAAGGTTTCAAAATCAAAGGAATCGAATAGAAAAGAAGTGAAGAAGATGTAAGTATGACTAAGAGCACCCATATGAGTACACAAGATGGCCAGTATTAGTACCGCATAGCACACAACACATACTTCAGTGGGTCCCACCAGACCCTTTTGTCACACAGACAAATGGTCAATTCATATGCATTGTTTGCCCCAATCAACCGATAGAATCTCCTAGAAAGGAAACAATGTTTAAATAGAAAATTCACAAATAGGAAGGGAAGAATCTGACTTATAATGAGATCAACAGAATCTTAAGTTGCTTACTTCGAATTTGTTTTCCTTGCAGATAAATAAGCAACTTATTGGGAAACACGCATTCATTCTGGAAAACAAAATATGTCTCAAGAAAGAAGTATAAGGGTTCAAAGATAAAAACCACAGTACTGATCCACATTTATTAGGAAACTTGGATGTGGTAGCAGCCACTGACTATTATCATTCCATCTGAACTCACCGAGGTCACACACTCAGTCCAGTAACATTCATTGACATAGAAAATGCGATATTTAGAAATAACGTTGGCGTCTCTTCAGCTGACACATCAAAGGCCCGATCAAACACTGAACTCTCATGATCAGACTCATTTTCTCGAGAGGGATATCTAAACCTCTTTCGGCCTTGCCAATGATACATATACGAGGGAGACCTATTAAAAGCGAGGGCAGTTCCAGCCAATCCTCAATAGGCATCAGGGTTTCGCCTTAGACACCCTCGACTAAACTCTTAGACTCGCTCCTCTGATTGAGTTGTTGACTCACACATTTATCTAACCTCTTTTACACTCTTTTGACTCTATTTCTAACCTAAATCAGGGACTTATACCTGTAGCTCTGATACCAACTGTGACGGCCTCAACCCTGGGGTCAGGAGTTGACGTCACCAACAACAATACTAATAAACAGAATATAAACTAATCACTAATTATATATAACCACGACCCCTTTTGACCAAAACCTTTTCCAGGTTTAAGTTTGATTCAGGTTAAAGCTATTACAAACCAACCTAATATAAATAATATGAACCACACTATCTTAATACAACAACTCAACAGACCATCTTTGGTCCAACACAACTACCTCAAAGGAGCCTGACACGGAAGGCACTGGAACTCTGCCCTGACTACCGCGGAAGAATCTCCTAGGCATCTGCAATATATATAAAACATTCCGCAAGGGTGAGCAATCAATTGCTCAGCAGTACCACTATATGAAATACAATTAAAGCAATTTATGATAAAACAGTGACACGAAAAGAGATTATAGCTCATTTGCAACCCACGGTAAACATTCATAAACTGGATATTCCAAAATTAGCATGCTATCAACAAAATAAACGTAGTAGTATACTGTGTACATATATCATAGTCCAATTTTAGCATGTTATTCACATTTATAAAACCACTGTATCAAGTACTTATACCCTTACGGGAATCACAAAGCCAAATCAGATACGTACAGATATGTGAAGACAGCTGATCAGGCTATCAACACCAGACGACTCTAACTGCCATCCCATTTACCTGTTCCAGATCTCAGAGACTAGATATGTCTCTGACCTGCTGGACTAATCGATTATATAATGCGCGCAACCGAATTAGCCTCTTACGCCACCTTAATAGGCCTACTCTGGCCCCTATGTATCCCATATCTGATCGTTTTATCCATTTTCCAAAACACTTGTACCTATCTCATTTTCAAAATCATTTATTTTACCAGCACACATATAAAATCTAGTTCGCAAATCATTTCATTCGAGATAGGTATCTTTTGAAGTTACTTTGCTCCAAAACAATTTGAAAACAGTGTTTTATAACTACGGGGGATACATAACTTAAATATTTCAGTTCCATTACGAGAATAAAACATTTAGCTATTCATATATACTGAACTATAAAAGAATGGTCAGGGTACTTGCCTTGCAGAGCATACAACTACTCTGATTGACCTTGGATTGAATTGGACACTCAGCTTTATTGCATTACTATCAGACTATTCTGGATCTGACTTTGACACTCAGGTCCTTCGCTTGGAACCTCGTTGTGCTTGTCGACTGATCACTAGGTTATCTTTAGTTCGACCTCAATTCCTAAGTCCCACGACTAAAACCTACAGAGTCGAAATACTCTATATTAAACGTCTAGGTATGCTTGACATATCCTCTCTTTAATCCTACCCCGACGATAACAATCCCGACTCGTACATAAATGAATTATAAACAAACACACAACAATTAGGGTTCACGTATTCACAATCCGACTCCGTACTCATATTCTGAAAATACATATACCCATCGTTATAAGAAAATAGGGTTTTATGATATAGTTATAAAATATTTTATTATAACACGTAGGTACGTTTTATAAAAGAGAGTTGTTAACCATTTATGGAATGTTCATTCACAACACATCAGTACATTCAGTAAAGTATTTATAATTATGATCATACATGTCTAACCGGTAGTCCCGATAATCACAGGGTATGCCCCACATTTTCGAACCTACTTTTTCCGAAAAATCGGGCAACACTCCCTTTGTTTGTCGGTCTACCCGTCAAACATAATCGACATCAATATACAATAACAACCACATTAATTCATAATCACAATCCAACCGATATCATCACCGAAATTCACTTCACAAATCCCAATCTTCAATTCCAACCAATATATTATTATTATTATTCGTACTTTATATTTTAGTCATATTTATTTATTTGAAAATATTAGGACTCAGATATACATCATCATCGTCCACAGTCGGCTCACCGAGGCTCATCGCTGAGGGCGGCAAAATTTATTGGTGCCCGATTATATTCGAGTTTCCTAATAAATTTCACCGATAAATTAATAATTTCCTACTTGCAAAAAAATATAATTTCATCAGACTAATCAATTTTTATTTTTATTTTTAGCAGAAAATTTAAGAAATAGCCAAGCAACACACGTGCGGCCTGGTGGCCGGAAAATAAACAACCAGGCGATACAGGAGTACAATCGGACATAGGCATATATAACATGCAACAATACAGAACAAGTAAACCCAGTTATCACACATATACATACACATGAGTGCATATATATATATATATATATATATATATATATATATATATATATATATATCGAGTCAACCAGGAGGCAAACGGCGGTGATTCGCCGGAAACCGCAGCACCACCACAGAGAAACATGGAACATATACGAGAAAGGATAAGGGAGAATCATAAGGGAGCAACGAGGAAAGGAAGGATAAGAAGAAGGAAATCGACTCAGGACCTTCGAATTAAATCCCCCCACCACGATTGTAAACCCCCTCCCTTGAATCTATATCCTATGTTCTTGTGGTTTTGTTTCTTTTTATTATTATTATAATTTTTTATTCATTTATTCCTTCTTCTCAGCCTATAAACTGCCACGTATCTGCAGTTCTATAAAATCCCAACACGTATCCCGAATTTAACTAAAAGCCCCAAATATTTCGTACTTATCAATTAAACGAATCAACGCGCGGGCGAAATTACTCCCGAAAATTCCCAAAATAATTATAAAATTCTCGAAATATTCCAAACTTCAATAAATATGAGTTTCATAATTTTTTTTGAAGAATGCTGGAATTGAACACAAGCCACGACCTTAATTACATTACAATGTACCAAATCCCAACTAGGTTAACTTACAACTGATAATAAAACATTATAACGAACTTTCAAAAACTCAAAACTAAAGCAAAAGGCTCTTGCTAGGTTATTCCGTCTCAACCTGGAATTCTAGCTCGCACACTGGTCTAGGGATCCTCGCTACCAACAACTTCCTTCTTAACTGGAAAAGAACATAAACAGATTCGCAAGAGTGAGCTAACTAGCTCAGCAAGTCACCATGACAATACTGAGATTAAACAATGATCAAATGAAATGATTTTAAAAAAATCAAGTTATTATCAAGCAATGATTAGAAATGGATATTCACTTTTATTTTAAAAACCAAGGTTAAGCTGTTGATCAGTCACGCACTAACCACGAGCAAGGCACATAGCTCTGCTCTATATACTGGATCTAAGGCACACATTGGCCTAATACGAGCACGAATTTGGTCTGACCATGAATTTGGTCTACATTTTTAAAGAAACCATATAATCTATAATAACAATATCATAAATAATGTAATTCAATAGACAGAATCATAAACAACATTGATAAGACATTCATCTCAAAGCAAAGGGTGGTTCGTGAGCACCATAAAGGTATAACAAGGTATGCATATATAATGGTTTCAATCTTATAAAAAAATCAGGTACTTAGAGAATAATGGTTTAATGGTTTTACAAGAATTGGTTCTCTGATGTTAAAAGGTATTGTAGAAAGTATGAGTATTTGTACGTTCAGAAAATCCATTTCAGTGATTGGTATATGGTGTATATGTATTTGTGTAGTAGTATCGTATGTATGTGATTTAGTATCTGGGATTTCAACAATCAATGGTTTACGAAGAATAAGGCTTACAGTTCAAATGTTAAATGATGTGCTCAAGGTTTAAGGATAAGCACTTTAAATCACTTGCAATATAAAATAGAAACCATTCGGAATACTTAACAACATATTTCGAGAAAGTTCAAAATATTTGCCTTATCTCAACTGCTCTTATCTTTTACTTTCACTCGTCTATCTATTCTATTCATTGACCACTTGTTTTCCCTTTATACGCCTCACTTCATCTGCTAGACATTACAAGTATTTAGCAATACTCATTCTCATCTTAATCTAATCGTCCTATAGACGTTATAAGCTTCTATCTACCCTTCGTTTCTCCCAAATCCGACGTACGGATTGAAAGTTATGTCGAAAACCGTCAAACAACGAACACATAGGCATATCACACATTAATCAGGTCACACATAGCACATGACACATAAGGTAATCGATAAAAATAATTTTTCAAAGATGGTTTGGGAATAAAATGATTTTTCGGGTATTTAATACGATTTTTCGAACATTTTTCGGGATTAAACGGGTAACATAATTATTTTTTAAATAGATAGCAAGGTTCGAATACCCGAATCTGACTTTAAAATCATTTAATAATAATTATCGAGCCTTGAATATAATTTAGAAAAAATTATTTTAAAACTGAAAACTATTTTTTGGAATTTTTAAATCAAAAGAAATAATTAAATCTAATTAAATAATTAATTAAAATTAATTAATAACTAATTAAATTAATTATTCAATTAATATTTAAATTAATTTACCAATTAAATAATTTATTATTAACTAAAATTAATTAACTAAATAATTGGATTTATTTTAAAATTAAAAATGAATTTTGGAATTAAAATAATGATTTTTGGAATTTTAAATAATAAAATCAATTTTCTGAAATTAGAATAAATAGATAATACCATTTTTAAAATTTTTTAAAACAGAAATATATAATTTGTAAAGTTTGCAAACTACAAGGGGTTAAACTTCAATTCCCCCCTGTCGTCTTCTCCGGCCACCGCGCCGCCGGTCGGTCGCTATTAAGGGCGACCGAGCTTTCTAACCATCTCCAAAACTTTCCCAGATCGACTCCAAACTTACAGTACTTAACCTAATCAAATCCAGCAACTCATATATGGCATCAAAACATATAAACAACCTCTGAACAATTCGAAAAACCGGCTCAAACTTTTTCGGTGACTCCCTTGCCATTTTCCGACGAGGTCGGTCCCGGAATCGTTTGGCCTCCGAACTGGTACCATTCAATTCCTCTTTCCATAATCTGTTTACTGTTAAAAATCAATTCAACTAATAACGCCTAGATGAAAAACGTCCAATTTTCAATTAAGAACATTCATACTATATAAACCCTAATTTTATTAATTCGAGAATCAAACACAAATTTGAACATGTTATTGAACTCCAAATCCATCATATCATATACCAAAAAGAACAGGATTCAATTATCTACAACATGCAAGCATCAAATCACATAAACAACATCAAAATCAAAAATTCATAATTTAATCATAATTAATTCGAATGTAAAGAAAAATATTGAAAAATATCGATTAGTTCTGCAGTTGTATGGATGGTGAAACTTGATTGTACTCCTCAAGACCTTTGTTTTGGTTACTCGTACATAGAAATCCGAGTTCGTTAATGCCTCTGATTCTAGGTTTAATTATGAAGAACACTATGAATTCTAAGGTTTTTTCTAAAAAATTATATAATTTTATTGTTTAATTGTGTTTATCTGTACAAAATAAAATACAGTAAGGGATATTTATATTTACGAAATATTTGTATCCCGTTGGATCATATTGGATATAAATATAGAATACTTAATCGTTAAGTATTAATAAGACTGATCTAATTCAGTTCCAATTTTAGGGTAATTATCAAAACCGGGCTTTTTGCAATTACAATCTTGGTCTCAGCGTTTTGGTTACACGAATTACGAGAAGATAATATAATAGTTTAATCAAAATATCCGTTTCTCGAAAATACGGGTTATATCGGTTTACCGAAACAAAAATAGTATCTTCAAATTTGTACCGGGAACCGTACAGGTAAAACCGTACTCCGGATCAAAAAAGTCAAAACACGGAAAATGCTTGAAATAATCAAATTAGGTTAGAAAGGTATTTTCACGAGACTTTCGGGTAGTAAAAACATTAAAATGGTTGAAGTTGGACGATTCCCGATTATTCAACATAATTTATAGTTAATCTGAAAAATAATTTATTAAATCTATAAATCTTTTATAAAATCATATAACAATATATAAATTAATAGAAAAATATCAAAATAATCTATACTTTATTTTAGACATATAAAAATTAAAATTTGCAAATTTTGTCACATATAAACATCAAACACTGATACCAATTAACAGATAATTCAACAAAAAATCATATAATAATCACATAATATTTATTTATTGACAGAAATAATTACACGTTATATCCCGAATATTACATCATTCCTCCCTTAAAAGGATTTTATCATCAGAATCTCCTAAGTAAACAAATGAGGGTAGTTTTCATGCATGTCACTCTCTAACTCCCAGGTTGACTCTTCAACCCTTGGTTTTCTCCACAATACTCTTACTAGATTTACAACTTTAATCATTAATACTTTCTCTCTTTTTTCAAGAATCTCAATTGGATTTTCAACATATGACAAATCTGCCTAGAGTTCTATCGGCTCATACTCTATCACATGCCTAGAATATGGATTATACTTCTTAAGCATCGATACATGAAAGACATTATGAATGTGCTCCATATAGGGGGATAACGCCAATTCATATGCTACTTTTTCGACACGCTTCAAAATGTCAAAAGGTCCAACGTATTTAGGACTCAGTTTTCCCTTCTTTCCAAATATACTGGTGATCAACATTTGCGTCCGTAAAGAGCTTAGGGAGGCATTCCGCTACTGGCTTGGTAACTGTTGTTATAGGAAAATTCTACTAAGGGCAAATGCTCATCCCAATTTCCTTTAAAATTAATGGCACAAACACATAACATATCTTCAATTGTCTGGATCGTTCTTTTGCTTTGGCTGTCAAGCTGTGGATGATAAGATATACTCATATTCAACTTGGTTCCCAAACAGTACTGAAAACTTCTCTAGAATCTTGAATTTAATATTTGGATCACGGTCATATACAATAAATATTGGGACTCCATAACGAACTAGTATCTCCTTCAAAAACATGTGAACTAGCTTGTCTAATGAAAATCTTTCATTAATAGGAAGAAAATAAGCTGACTTGGTTAGTCTGTCCACTATAACCCAAATTGAGTCATGGTATTCTTTCGTCCTTGGTAATCCGACTATGAAATCCATAGAAATATGGTCCCACTTCCACTCCGGAATCTCTAATGGTTGCAATAATCCACTTGGTCCCTGATGCTCCGCCTTAACTCTTTGACATGTATAACATTTGCTAACCCATTCCGTAATCTCTCTTTTCATATCTGCCACCAATAATTCTCTTTTAAATCTCTGTACTTCTTGGTAGTCCCTGGATGGATTGAATACTTAGAATTATGAGCTTCCTGTAGAATTTCATTCTTTAACCATGTCACTGGTGGAATCCAAATTCTGGAAGAAAATATAAGAATACCTTGATCATCTTTCTGAGTGCATAACTCTTATCCTACCAAACTATTGACATCCTAATCCATTATTTCCACTTGACATTTATTTACAACTCTGGATGAAAGGTCATACTATACATCTTTGCTTCATTAGGCTTGCAGATTCTGACCTCCAATTCCAACTTCTGAAATTCCCTATATAACTCTTCTGGTACAATCAACACATTCAATCTCTCCTTTCTGCTTAACGCGTCTGCCACTATATTTGATTTTCCAGGGTGATAGTTAATCATGGAATCATAGTCTTTGATCAACTCCAGCCATCTTCGTTGTCTTCTATTAAGTTCCTTGTGCATAAATATATACTTCAAACTCTTATAGTCCGTATAAATCTCACATCTTTCTCCGTATAAATAATGTCTCCAAATCTTCAAGGTGGATACTATTGCTTCCAATTCCAAGTCATGAGTAGGATACTTCTGCTCATGAGTTTTCAATTGTCTAGATGCATATGCAATAACTTTATCGTACTGCATCAAAACACAACCTAATCCCTTATGAGAAGCATCACTATAAATTACAAACTCTCCTTGATCATCTGGAAGTGATGAAACAGGTGTCGTGATCAATCTGTTCTTTAACTCCTGAAAAATTTCTTCACACTTCTTGTTCCATATAAAGTTATCATTTTTCCTGGTAAGCTTCGTCAGAGCTGTTGCAATCTTCGATAAGCTTTGAACAAATCTTTGATAATATCCTGCCAATCCTAAGAAACTTTTCACTTCTGTTGATGTTTTTGGTCTCTCCCAATTCATAATAGCTTCAATCATTGTTGGGTCCACTTTGATCCCTTTGTTACTGACTATATGTCCTAAGAATTGAACTTCCTGTAACCAAAACTCACACTTTGAAAACTTAGCATACAACTTTTCCCTTCTCAAAATTCCCAAAGGTACCCTTAAGTGCTCCGCATGGTCTTCAGTTGACTTCGAGTAGATCAAAATATGATCTATAAAAATAATGACAAATTTAATCAAATATTCCTTAAAAATTATATTCATCAAGTCCATAAATGTTGTTGGGGCATTGGTCAATCCAAAAGACATCACTAAGAATTCATAATGGTCGTATATAGTTTTGAAAGCTATTTTCGGTAAGTCTTCAGGTTTAATCTTCAATTGGTGATACCCAGATCTAAAATCAATCTTAGAAAAGTACTTTGATCATTTCAACTGATCAAACAAATCATTGATTCGAGATAATGGATACTTGTTCTTGATAGTAAGTTTGTTGAGCTCTCGATAGTCGATACATAATCTCATGCTTCCATCCTTCTTCTTAACAAATAACACCGGTGCACCCCAGGGGGACACACTGTGTTAGAAATATGTTGTGAACTTGATGACAAATTAATCAAAACACCTTAGTAGATTTAACTTAGTGAATTTTGTAGCACTCGACGGATGATCAAATATAGTCCCGACGGATGATTCAATATAGTCCCGACAGATGATGATTTGACATCCATCGAGTGAGTAGCTTATGTAATAATAAGTATTGTAGCACATTTCTGCAAACAACTTTGTGTAGATTCTATAGGAGCATATGAGTCATGTTGTTAGGTAATGAATCACACACATGGGGGTGAATGTGTTTATCTGATTATAGGCTTTTCTTGAAAGTTAATGGTTGAACAAAGTAAATTAAATCCTGTATTGAAAAGTGTTCATGCAAAAATTAAACTTGCGTAAAAAAGAACACAAATCTTCAAAACTCTCTTAATTTTTATATTAAAAATTAAGACTGTTTTGCTACAAAATTTCTAAGCTCTTTGATGTCAAAGAGCTCAGCTTCTCCTTGAGACTGATACAAGAGATTTTATCTAAATTGTTACTTTTAACTAGAGGACAAGTGTTAACTTTATAACTCAGTTAACTGCTGGTTTACACAGTGGATAATAAATATGCTATTAGCTTTTCTAAACTGTCACTTGTCATTTCTATTTATAGAAAAGCAGATCTTTCATTTCTGGCTTAGCGTATCTTTAGCATCCCGTGTTTACTTTAATCTTCCTCTGCCATTTAATCTTTGCCATTGATCTTGCACACTCTTCAAGCCGCTTTTTGTAGACTTGTCAATCCAGCTGTTGGATTTTTTGTTGATTGTTTATCTTGGATATAGAACTAATCTGCAATTTTGTACTTTGAGACTATACCTCGAGATCTCCAGTTTGAATTAGTAGCACACTTGACATCTTGATAATTACATAGGCTTAACGAGATCTCTAGCACTCCATATTGAGTTTGACTTGTAGAGGTCTTCAGCTTGTCGAGATTTCTAGTCTTCATATCTTCACTATGACTTATCGATAACTCTGAGTTCTCTAGTGAAGGAATGACTTGTCGATATCACCAATCTTCGGTTCTTTAAAATTGGCTTGTCGGTATCTTCTTGAGTTCTCGAGTAGCTTTCCTGACTTCTTCACTCCCGGTGGATATTGCTCATCCGTCGAGTAGATATATAGCTCATCCGTTGAGTAGATATTGCTCATCCATCGAGTACATGTTGCTTATCCATATATAGCTCATCCGTCGAGTAGATATTTCTCATCCGTCAAGTAGATATTGCTCATCCGTCGAGTAGATATTGCTCATCTGTCAAGTAGATATTGCTCATCCGTCGGTACTCTCTGGAGTTCTCGAATGACTTCTCTATAACATTACATCTGTGACTTGTAGAGATCTTGACTTAAAATATTTTTCTCCAAACTCATTTATTCAACTCCAAGCTTCTTCAAAATTCTTCTGAGGCATGATCTTCTGGATCTTCTTCTAGATAGAATCCTTCGGCTTGATACTGTTTTAGGAAAAAGACTCCAGTCTGCTCCTTTGCATTTTTACAGACTTTAAGTGTTACAAGTACAAAATACAAATTTAGATAGTAATACAACTTACTTAGGGTTGACCCCAAGCTTAACAGATTACTGAAAATAACTGTTCATTAATCTTCTACTCAGATCAGATGTCCATTTGATTTGCTTCATACTATGATTAGAGATGCTAATGACATTGTTAGCTCCAGTAATATTTGACATCATCTATTATATATTACAATCTCCCCCAACTTGTTCATTATGAAGTTATGCACAAGTTCTGATTGATGATGTCAAAACTTTAACTAAATGCAGAAACCAATCTTCCCAACTGATCTTCTTTTGTTGAGTTGCATTTATATTTGTTCTTCTCTCCCTCTGTGAAGAATAGAATATTTTATTATCTGGCAACATCCATCAGCTATTTTGGCAGGCATTTAGATATATTCTCCCCATTTTTGATATTATCTCCAGGTAGAAAGATCCAGCTAGATGCACATTGTTCAAGCTACTGTCATTGTCCATTTAGAACGTTGTCTGCAGCTTCAAGCTCTAGTGAGATTTGTCAAGATGGGTTTATCAAATAGAATAGAGTTTCAACTTATTTATGCAGAAAGAGTTTGTCAGAAAAAAAAAATCCTAAGCTCTCTGTTCTATTGAATAAGTAGTCTCACTACTTCTCACTGCACTAGTCTCGTGACTGGTGAGAGTCAGAGTTCCCTCACAAGGATTGCTAAATCCATGCACTCATCTACCTCTCCTTTTGCCAGGAAGGATCATGCCTCTCTTATTCTCTATTTTTCTCTCAATCTTTTCTCTTATTCTCACATGAAAGGCTCAGTTATTGTTTGACTTACAGAAATTAGAGGTGGTTGTGAAGAGTTGTCTGTGATCATATGATTAGGGGTAATCCATATAGGTCTAATCATACTCATTTCATCAGAAAAGAGAATATTAACTTGAAGTTGTGAGGTGAATGAATCATTTAGAACATCTGTGACTAGGGTCACCGTTTGGCTCACAGATTGCTCTATGATTTTGATAGTGTGTTGTTCTCCACTTTTAGTGGGAACTTCCAACTGAATTGGAGGGGATTTGACTAGGTTACTATCATGTACACCAGCCTCAAACCCTTATGTATCTTGCAACATACTGGCACATAAATGTGCTATACTTGTCCTTCTCATGACAGTGTCATATGCAATTGTACTTCTAGCTTTAACTGCTAAAGCAGCTTGTGCTAGAGTTATGAGGGGAGTTGTTCCTTTTTTAGGAACCTCCAATTGAATTAGAGAGGGTTTAGATAGCTTCCCATCAGAAGTACTACCCTCAAACCTTGCAGTCTGTGAAGACTGTTTTGCACATGAAGGCGCATTAGGAATACTCATGGAATATTCAGTAAACTGATAAATTTTCCATGTTTGGTGGTTTCTCTTCTCAAACAAAAAACACTCTGAAGAACATGATGAAATTGTTATCCTTTTGTACAACAGGTTTCTTTTGAGAGTCACCTGAGTGGGATTGTGTTTGAGTTTGTCTTTGAGTTGCTGTATCTGGGAGAACTACAGTTTGGTTTATAGATGTTTTAGCTGCATGTTAACACAAATACCCGTTGATTGAAAATTTGAATTTCTTGTTGTTGTCTGAGTGGATTGTGTTAAACCTGTAATGTATTGAACATATTTATCTATTTTGATTAGGCATAAGTATTGAGACATACAGTTGCAAGCATTATGACAGGAAAACTAATAACCAATCAATTTGAAAACATAAGAAAATCATGACATAAACAATCAAGCAACAAAAACAAATTGATAGAGAAGAAGAGCATTTTCATTAAAATTAACCATAGAGTACATTAAGATTCAGATTACATCAAGTAAATCCTAATCCTAACTACTCTAATATGGGCTTCTCCTTCTCAGCCTCCAATCTCTTTGCCCTGCGCTGGTAAGCTCTGGACATGGAGTGTGCAAGAGAGATGATCCTCTCCTGCAACTCCAAAGCAGCAAGGCGTTGCTGCTCAGCTACCCTAGCACGTCTCTCCTGCTCCAGAGAGACTTCCATCTCAAAGAAAAGAATGCTGAGTTGATCATCCCACGAGAGTTCATCAAAGATCTCTCGTGGAATATCAAAGGGGCTGCAAACAACCCCCTGAGACGGACACGTAGTCCGAAAGGATCAAAGTAAATTTGGTCTTCATCTAGATGATGGATAGGCTGGTAAGCTCCATGAATAAGTATATAAAAGACTGGGGCATCCATTAGAGAGAAGGAGAGAGATGAACAGGAGATGAGTTTGAAATTAGATGTTTGTTGAGAATAGGAGTAGTGATGAATGATAAAGAGTGAAGCATTTTAATTTATAGAGGGAGTAAAGATAGAAACCAATAGACTCTCGAGTTTCCCGAATAATAAGAGTAATAGTCACATAAGCATACTTGATAGTTAGAAATGACTAGTTACTGTTTCCCATGCAAGTACTCAAGAATATTAATTCACTTTAGGATAACTATTCCCCATGCAAATAAACAAGTACTCCCTACACAAAAAGTAACTCATCATATCAGCACATAGACAAATAGATTTAACCATTATCAACATTCTCAAAACATGACATATAATTTACTAGTCTACATAACATTAGACTCATAAAAGAGAATATAAGCACATTAATGTGTCAATAAGTCAAAGTAATTATAGATAAAGTATGTCAAAAGTATTTTACTGAACATAATTTATGAATTAAATTATTTCAGTTTTTCATACTTTTTGCTTTTTTTGATCTGTTATTTATTAACTTCATATAGTTAGAATATGAGTCAGTAAATATTCAGTTTGCTTAGAATTTCGAGAAATTCCAACTTAAAGTAATCGAGAAGTCTGGGTATTTATAGTAAAGGAAGATGACTTGTCGAGAATTCAAAAATAGACATTTGGAGTTGTCTATTGAGAATTCATTTAGAGAAGTGAAGTACATGTAGAGAAGTCATTTTAAATTACTCTTATAGAGAACTCAAACTTGACTTATCGAAATGTCAAATAAATACCCAGTTTGTCCAAAAATTGGACTGAACTAATTCTAACTTTTACTTGAATAAATTCAAAATAAAATTAGAATAAATTTTCCAAAAGTATTTTACCAAAATAATTTATCAATTTAAACTCTCTCAGTTCTGAGTCTTTCATAAGTCAAGAATTATACTTGTACAGAACTCTGTGAATGAATACTATTAGAGAACTCTACCAGGACTTATCGATAAGTCTTTTTAAACCTATCGAGAAGTCAGTAAATTGACTTATCGAGGACTCACTCTAGAAGTCCTAAAATGACTTGTCGAGAAGTCAATTTATACTTATCGAGAACTCAGTTCTCTAAATACTTTTGGTTTTTGTAATTCTGCCTTGTGTTAATTTTACATATTAAGAATGTAAACTAAAAACCAGGCAGTTTACTCGGAATTTGAGAAATTCCAAGTTAATTAAATTTGAAAAACAAATATGCAGAGATCTCTGAAATATTTATAATTCATATTTCAGTTAATTTTCAATTTAATCAAATTAATTTTGATTTAATGGAGATTAATCTGCTGCAAAACATTAGTTGAGTTCTTGCATATTAGTGAAAGTTGCTTCATCCAAAGGTTTAGTAAAAATGTTAGCTAGTTGTTTTTCTGTTGGTACAAAAATGAGCTCAATGGTACCATTAGTAGCATGTTCTCTAATAAAATGGTACCTCACATCAATGTGCTTTGTCCTAGAATGATTAACCGGATTTGCTACTATAGATATAGCACTAGTATTGTCACACATTATAGGAATTTTGTGTAACACTAGGCCATAATCCATTAGCTGATTTCTAATCCAAAGCACTTGAGCAAAACAACTTCCGACAGCTATGTATTCTTTTTAGCTGTAGAAGTTGATACAGATTGTTGTTTCTTGCTGTACCAAGATACAAGTCTTTGTCCAAGGAATTGACAGCTTCCACTGGTACTCTTTCAGTCAACCCTGCATCCAGCAAAATCTGTATCTGTGTATCCAACAACGTCAAAACCAGTTCCCTTAGGCTACCATAATCCCAAGTTAGGAGTTCCCTTCAAGTATCTGAAAATACTTTTTACATCCATCAAATGTGATTCTTTTGGATTGGCTTGAAATCTTGCACATAGACATGTTGCAAACATAATGTCTGGTCTACTTGCTGTTAAGTAAAGCAATGATCCAATCATCCCTCTGTAGCTTGAGATATCTACACTCTTGCCCTTTTTATCCTCATCCAACTTTGTTGCAGTAGACATAGATGTAGATGCAGGTGACCAATCAACCATTCCAAACTTTTTCAAAAGATCCTTGACATATTTAGTTTGGCTAATGAAGATACCATCACTTTTTTGGTTGACTTAAAGTCCAAGGAAGTAACTTAGTTCCCCCATCATACTCATTTTATATTCACTTTGCATAAGCTTGGAGAATCTTTGGCACAGCTTCTCATTAGTAGAACCAATGATGATATCATCCACATAGATCTGAACTAGGATCATATCTTCACCATGTTTCTTGTAGAAGTAAGTCGTGTCTATGGTTCCTCTAGTAAAACTATGCTTCAATAGGAAATATGATATTGTGTCATACCAAGCTCTAGGTGTTTGGTTTAGTCCATATAGAGCCTTGAGTAACTTATACACAAAATTTGGAAATTTTGGATCCTCAAAGCCAGGAGGTTGTTGCACATAAACTTCCTCTTCTAGCTCACCATTCAGAAAGGCACTTTTGACATCCATTAGATACACTTTAAAATTTGAATATGCAGCAAATGCTAGAAAAATTCTTATAGCTTCAAGTCTTGCAACAGGAGCAAAAGTTTCATCATAACCAATTCCTTCTTCTTGTGAGTAGCCTTTGGCAACCAACCTTGCTTTGTTTCTGGTAACTATACCATTTTCATCCATTTTGTTCCTGAACACCCATTTTGTTCCAATAATGCTTCTATTCTTTGGTGCAGGAACTAACTTCCAGACTTTGCTTTTTTTAAACTGATTCTGCTCTTCCTGTATAGCAGATATCCAGTCAGGATCCAATAGAGCTTCATCAATTTTCTTAGGCTCTACTTGGGACAGAAAACTTGCATGTAGGCACTCATTAGCAGTTGCACTTCTAGTCCTCACACTAGTAGTAGGATCACCAATAATTGCTTCTCTGGAGTGACTTCTATCCCACTTCCTTGTGTGAGTTTGTTGACTTGTGCCTTCATCATTTTCTTCATAATTGGTGTGACTGGTAGATCATTCTTCTCTTTCTCCCCCTGAGTTTGTGCTACCAAATTCAGGTGTTTGAGATGAGCTTCCATTCCCATGATTTTCTTGTTTAGTAGTCTCTTCATTCATCATTTGTTGTGCATTAACTTCAACTTCTCCATCAGAATCACTATCAATGTTGAGGTTTTCAAATACAAGGGCTTCCACTTCATTATCATCAAGGCATTCCAAGCCTGGACACTTGTCATCATCAAAGGTCACATATGTGCTTTCCATAATCTTCTTTTGATCAATCACATAGACTTTGTAGGCTGTTCTTTCCAGTGAATATCCCAGAAAAATTGCTTTAAAGACCTTTTGAGTCAAATTTTCCTACATATTCAGAGTTGTCTTTCAAAATGTAACACTTGCTTCCAAACACATGAAGATACTTTACAGTAGGCTTTCTCTTGGACATTATTGAGTAGGGTGACTTGCCATATACCTTGTTAATGAGATATATGTTCTGAGTATAGCATGCAGTGTTGACAGCCTCTTCCCCAGAAACTTGTTGGAAATTTGGCATCTTGCAGAATTGTTCTAGCAGCTTCAACCAATGCTCTGTTCTTTCTCTCAACTACTCCATTTTGTTGAGGTGTCCTGACAACTGAGAACTCTTGAACAATGCCTTTGCCTTTGCAGAATTCACTTAATGTAGCATTTCTGAATTATGTTCCATTGTCACTTCTCAGTCTTTTCACATAATTGTAATCTTCAGCCTGTTTTTCTATCTTCTTGATATGCTCAATTATGATATGTGGAGTTTCATCTTTAGAGTACATGAACTCTACCCAAGTGTATCTTGAGAAATCATCCACCATCATAAGTGCATATCTGTTCCTTGAAATTGATAAGACATTTACTGGCCCAAACAAGTCCATGTGAATAAGCTGCAAGGGTACACTAATGGAATTCACAGTTTTTAACTTGTGACTAGATCTTTTCATTTATCCTTTCTGACAAGCTTCACAGACTTCAACTTGAACAAACTCCAGCTTGGGCATGTCTCTCACTAACTTCTTTTTGACTAAGTTGTTAATTGCCTTGAAATTCAAGTAAGACAGCTTCTTATGCCATAGCTTGCTTTGTTCTTCTAATGCCTTGGTATAGAAGCAGCAAATACCATCCTTATTTGTTAAATCCAAGTCTACAACAAACAAGCTTCCTTTCCTTGCTCCTTTCAGAGCAATCTCACCAGTTTTCTTGCTAATAAAGGTACATTCTTCTTTGTTGAATAAAACTTCAAAGCCTTTGTCTGCAAATTGGCTAACACTGAGAAGATTCATCTGAAGACCATCTACTAGTGCTACATAATCAATAACAACATTTTCAGAAATAATCTTGCCATATCCCATTGTGAATCCTTTGTTGTTGTCTCCAAAGGTCACCAATGGGCCAGCTTTCTCCTCAAACTGTGATAGCAGGGCCTTATCACCTGTCATATGTTTGGAACATCCACTATCAATGATTCATATGACTTTCTTCACTTTTCCCTGCACACGATGAGATTCAGGTGTGTTTAATGACCCAAGCAGTGTTGGGTACTTTCTTCTTATTAACTGATTTAGCAGAAGTAGAGGATTTGTTTCAGATAAAATAGAATTCAATGATTGTTGTGCACTATCCCTTTTTGATGTACACTCAATTTTTGATTCTTTAAGATCTACTCTCAGTTTCTGGCAACTCTTCATCACTTTCAAGTTGCAAGGGATGCAGTCAAACTTATCACATAATGAGTAGGGATCATTTGAATCTGCTTTATTGTATTTGCAAGTTCCTTCTGTTGGCTTACTAACACCCTTTTTACAAAGGTGAGTTAGATGATTTGTAGAACCATATTTTCCACACTTCTTTCCAGGAACATCTACAACATAGGCCAGATTATTGCTTTTGTTTATCCCCATTCTTCCACCTCTATTTTTCTTCTTCTTTCTTGCATCTTCAATCTTGGTTTCTTTGACAGGAGTCTTGGTACTTTGATTGTCCATAAGATTTTCTTCAGCCTTGGAAGATTGAATTGAATTTGAATTCTTCTTTTCATTATCCTCATCTGCAATTTCTTGCTTGATAATCAATTCTTCTTCACTGAAGTTTACCTCACAAGTCTTAAACACAGGTGACCCAACATTTTTTATCATTGCTGAAATGTTTTCACTCTTTGTTGCTTTTCCTCTGTCACCAGTGTTTTTCTTTTTGTTGTTTAAGGTATCATAATTAAGACCAATGGCAATGTTTGCACATGGTTTGTTTTTCTCATGGTACTGACCAACCAATTCAGATGCATTCTTGAAGGACTTCAACTTTACTTCACTTTTCTCCAGTTTTTCCCTTAGCACAACCTCAATCTCATTTGCACACTTGAGCTTGTTTTTAAAATAGCCATTTTCTTGTTTCAAGGCTTCAAGCTCCACTGTCAACAATTCAGCTTCTTGTTTTTCACTTTCAAGCTTCTCATTTAACTTTGTTAATCTGCTAACTTTTTCATTAGCAGCAACCATGCTTGTATGAGTGTGAAACATTTTTGTGCTCATCTTTTCAACAATTTCCTTATATTGATCCACATTTAAATCAGTGGAGGTAAGAGTTGGTACCTGTGATTTAGATGAGGATGACTCTCCTTGCTCCAAGTCCATGAGTGCATAGTTTCTTAGTTCTTCATCTTCATCATTTTCAGAGTCATCCCTACTTTTACCTTCTGCAATATAAGCTTTGCTTTGCTATTTCTTCAGAAGAGCTTCATACTTTGCTTCAAGTTCAAGATACGCTTTATCTTTCTTTTCCTTCTTGGGTTTCCTGCATTCTGTATCAAAGTGGCCTAGTTCATCATAATTGAAGCACTTTATATTAGATCTATCAACAGATCCAGTTTTGTAACCACTCTTGCTATCAGAATTGTACTTCCCCTTCTCTTTCCAGCTGCTATCTTTGTTAAAGGACTATCCTTTACTTTTGAAGTATTTTGGCTTCCTTACTCTAATATTAGAGAATTTTCTAGCCAGATAGGCCATTGACTGATCTAGCTCATCCAGTTCCTCAAGAGAAGAGAACTCATCCTTTTCCAACTCTAGTATAACTTACTCATGTGAATCAATTATCATCTTCTCACTTGTTGAGGCAACTGGAATATGAGATCTTGGTTCATCATTAGATGTTTGACCTTCAATTACTATTAAAGCACTTGAACCATCTACAACATGTCCTTGGCCAGATCTCAATGATTACCTTTGAATTATCTCTAGTTCATAGGTTTTGAGAATTCCATATAGAACTTCAAGTGTTATTCTGCTCAAGTCTCTCCCTTCCCTGATTGTTGATATTTTCTGTTCCAAAATGGTCAGGAAGAGTAAGAAAGAACTTAAAATTCACCTCTTCAGCTTCATAGTATTTGTCATGAAGCTGTAAGTCAGTTATCAGCTTATTGAGTCTTTCAAACATATCAGTAATGCTTTCCTTAGGCTTAGCCATGAAACCCTCATACTATGAAATAAGTATCCTTCTTTGATTAGATCTAACCTCCTTAGTTCCTTCACAGATTATTTCAATCTTCTCCCATATTTGCTTGGCAGTGTCACAATTAACAATATTGTTGTACATCACATTGTCAAGTGACTCAATCAATATCAATTGTAAGCTGCTGTCCAGGGAGACTTTCTCCTTTTCAGGGTCAGAATACTCAGGTGGATCTTTAGGAGCGTACTGAGCTGGTATGACCATGTTCCCATCTGTAGATTCCTCAACTCTTACCAAAGGAAAGAAGGGTTCATTCTTGAGGATCTGAATATAGAATGGATTGGCCATCTTGATAAACAACATCATTTTCTTTTTCCAAAGAGTGTAGTTAGCTTTGTCAAAGGTAGGAATTTTGATGCTACTGATTTTCAGTGTATTCATTCTTCCAAGACCTTGAATCTGTTTACTTTCAGATTTTGCTCTGATACCACTTGTTAGGTAATGAATCACACACAAAGGGGGGTGAGTGTGTTTATCTGATTTTAGGCTTTTCTTGAAAGTTAATGGTTGAACAAAGTAAATTAAATCCTGTATAGAAAAGTGTTCATGCAGAAATTAAACTTGCACAAAATAAAGAACACAAATCTTTAAAACTCACTTAATTTTTATATTAAAAATTAAGACTATTTTGCTACAAAAATTTCTAAGCTCTTTGATATTAAAGAGCTCAGCTTCTCCTTGAGAGTGATACAAGAGATTTTATCTAAATTGTTACTTCTAACTAGAGGACCAGTGTTAACTTTATAACTCAGTTAACTGCTGGTTTATATAGTGGATAATAAACATGCTATTAGCTTTTCTAAACTATCACTTATCATTTCTATTTATAGAAAACCAGATCTTCCATTTCTGGCTTAACATATCTTTAGCATCCCGTGTTTACTTTAATCTTCCTCTATCATTTAATCTTTGCCATTGATCTTGCAAATTTTTTAAGCTGCTTTTTGTAGACTTGTAAATCCAGCTGTTGGATTGTTTGATGATTGTTTATCTTGGATATTAAACTAATCTGCAATTATGTACTTTGAGACTGTACCTCGAGATCTCCCATTTAAATTAGTAGCACACTTGACATCTCAATAAGTACATAGGCTTATCGAGATCTCTAGCACTCCATATTGAGTTTGACTTGTAGAGGTCTTCAGCTTGTCGAGATTTCTAATCTTCATATCTTTACTATGACTTATCGATAACTCTGAGTTCTCTAGTGAAGGAATGACTTGTCGATATCACCAATCTTCAGTTCTTTAAAATTGGCTTGTCGATATCTTCTTGAGTTCTCGAGTAGCTTTCTTGACTTCTTCACTCCCGGTGGATATTGCTCATCCGTCGAGTAGATATATAGCTCATCCGTCGAGTAGATATTGCTCATCCGTCGAGTAGATGTTGTTCATCCATATATTAGCTCATCCGTCGAGTAGATATTGCTCATCCGTCAAGTAGATATTGCTTATCCGTCGAGTAGATATTGCTCATCTGTCGAGTAGATATGGCTCATCCGTCGGTACTCTCTGGAGTTCTCGAATGAGTTCTCTATAACATTAAATCTGTGACTTGTAGAGATATTGACTTAGAATTCTTTTCCCCAAACAGATTTATTCAACTCCAAGCTTTTTCAAAATTATTCTGAGGCATGATCTTCTTGATCTTCTTCCAGATAGAATCTTTAGGCTTGATACTATTTTAGGAAAAAGACTCCAGTCTATTCCTTTGCATTTTTACAGACTTTAAGTGTTACAAGTACAAAATACAAATTTAGATAGCAATACAACTTACTTAGGATTGACCCCAAACTTAACAGGTTACTAAAAATAATTTTTCATTAATCTTCTACTCAGATCAGATATCCATTTGATTTGCTTGATACTATGATCAGAGATGCTAATGACATTGTTAGCTCCAGTAATCTTTGACATCATCTATTATATATTACACATGTTGACTACTAGTAAATATGAAGAATATGTTGATTAATTGTAAATATGAGATGTCTTGTAATTCTGCATAAATGAAATAGAGTCAAGTGTCAAATAGCTACCCGACGGATGATCATCAAAGCTACCCAACGGATGTTCAATAAAGCCACCAACGGATAACAAGCATGTACCCGACGGATGATCAATTCAAATATCTGTTGATAGTGACAACACAGTCACATGCGTCGAGTGTTTGCAAAAGGAATGTGGTAGCCTGTTTAGTAGGAAATTGAGAACAAAGAAGCATTACCATTTCTATGCAAGTTATGAAGATTTTGAAAGATGCTGGAATAGAGTAATGAAGCAGCATAGAGTTAGACTTGATAGGTTTTGTTTTATTATCCTGTCTTATTACCATGTAAACTTGGTGATATATAAACCAAGTGTAGCTAGTAGAAAAAATAGAACAAACCAAACACATTTCAGGAGAGAAATTGAAAAAGCTAAATCTATCAAGAATTTCTCAATAGTTTATTTGTTCAACTTGTAAAGCAGCTGTGAGCCAATTCGAGCTTCACAGAATTCTCAAATTGATATATATATATATATATATATCTGGTGGATACATTCAAATCCACCAAAAAGTTTAAAAGACTTGTGTTTCTATTACTTTGTGTTTGATTTATTAAATCCTGTAATTCCGCACTTTGCAAATCAAAATACATATATACATGTCGAGTTAAGAACTGTTTTTAAATCTTGAAAAAGAAGCCAGAATTACATTCAACCCCCTTCTGTAATTCTTGTTATATTGTTAGGAAATAACAATTGGTATCAGAGCAAGCTCTTGAAGTACAAAGAGTGTAAAGATCATAACAAACAGCAAGATGAACAAGAAGGATGTTGGAGTTAAAATTACTTTTCTGGAAAAAGACAATGATCACCACTAGAAGGTGAAAATACATCTACATCTCATTTTTCAAGATGAGGCCTATGTGGATTGTATAGAGAGAGGTCCTCATGTACCAATGAGAGCTGCAACAGGCAATAAACCATCTGTTCCCAAGACTAGGCATGAATGGTCAGATCCTAATATTGAGCAAGTCAGGAAAGACAAGAAGGCCATGAATATATTGTTTAATGGAGTTGATGGTGATATGTTTGATAACATCATTAACTACAAAACAGCCAAGGAGGTTTGGGACACTATCCAGATTATTTGTGATGGTACTGAGCAAGTAAGGGAGAATAAGATGCAGTTGCAAATTCAGCAATATGAGCACTTCCATTGTGAAGATAGTGAGTCTCTCACTGATATTTTTAGTAGGTTTCAAACATTACTAAATGCTCTGAAGTTGCATGGAAGAGTCTATCAGACAAAAGACTCTAACCTCTAGTTCCTTAGATCTCTTCCAAAGGAGTGGAAACCAATGACAGTCTCATTGAGAAATTCTCAGGATTACAAGGAGTTCACCTTGGAGAGACTGTATGGCATCCTGAAAACTTATGAGCTTGAAATAGAGCAAGATGAGAGGATGGAGAAAGGAAAGAAGAAAGGAGGGTCCATAGCACTGGTTGCTGAATTAGAGAAAGAGAAAGAGATGAAGGTAGAAGTTGTTGAGTCTACATCAAACATCTGTGAAAGCAAGGGCAAAGGGCTGGTAGCTGAAATGAAGATCATTTGAGCCAAGATGACATGGATGATATTGATGAGCATTTAGCATTCCTTTCCAGAAGATTTTCCAAGCTCAAGTTCAAAAAGAACTTTGGAGCAGCCAAGCCAAGTAGAAACATGGTGGATAAAGCCAAATTCAAATGTTTCAAATGTGGCTTGGCAGGGCATTTTGCCAGTGAGTGTAGAAATTCAGATTCCGGAAAAAAGAAGTTTGAGCTTGTTGATTACAAACAGAAATATTTTGAGTTACTCAATCAAAGGGAAAGGGCCTTCATTACACAGGAAAATGACTGGGCAGCTGATGGATTGGATGAAGATGTAAGTTATGTCAATCTAGCCCTGATGGTCAAGTCTGATGAAATAGAAACAAGTTCTTCAAGTAATCAGGTAATCATCACTAACCTAGCACATTTATCTAACGCTGAGTGTAATGATGCAATCAATGATATGTCTACAGAATTATATCACTTGCATGTTACACTTAAGTCCCTCACTAAGTAAAATGCTAAAATTAAAGAAAACAATTTGTTTTAAGTGAGAGGAACAATGTGTTAGAGTCTCAGTTTATTGAATTTGAAAAATTGAGAATTGAGTGTAAGATTGCTAAGGATGAATTAACTGATACTTCGAACTTCCTTCTTGTATCAGCAAACCATCACCCATTAATACAACACCGACATTTGTTGATTCCAAATTAAGAGCCTTGAAGAAAAGAAGAGATTTTAAAGAAGCAGCTTTAACAAGAATAAGAAGTGATTAAAATATGGAAATCATCCAGAGATGTCCATACTCAAATCACTAAAGTTTAAGGTATTGAGTCCTTTTGTAATGCAGCCTGGAAAAAGAGGAAGGAGAAGCTGCAATCCAAGTTGGTTGAAGGATTGCTAACAGATGTGGACTCGAAGGATGATGAGAATCATCCGTCAGATAATCAAAAGGATTATCCGTCGAGTGACAAAGAGTCACATCCGTCTGCTGTGAGTAAACCTGTGAGCAAAGCTAAGCTTACCAAGTTGAATGAAAAATATGGATCAGTTTCCAAAAACTTTATTTTAGGAGAATCAAGTCAAGTGAAGAAAGAGAAGAAAGTTAATGTTGGTCATCTGTCCATCAAGCAATTGAATGACAGATTAGAAAAGATTGAGGTTAAAACAGATTCTAAAAAGAAAAACAATAGAAATGGGAAAGTAGGAATTAATAAACATAATAACTACACACCTGATAAATATGTACCAAGAAAAATCTGTGTTAAGTGTGGTAGTGTTAATCATCTGTTTGTTAATTGCAAACTTGTCATGCCTACTCCTGTGTCTGTGCCTCCCTCTTTTCCTAACATGACTGCTATACCTGCCATGCCTATGTCTACTCATAATATGAATGCACAATTTGTTAATATGCCATTTGCACCTTATTATGCTGCATTTAGTATGCCTCAAATGCCATTTAGCATGCCTTACTGGAATAACATATTTGCAAACAACATGCCTTTCCCTGTTAATCAAAATGTGCATGATAATTTTGGTATAATGACTGGTTTCAAAGAATCTTTGGTACCTGGATAGTGGTTGTTCAAGGCACATGACTGGAGATTCTACCCTGCTCACAGAGTTCAAGGAAAGAGCTGGTCCAAGTATCACTTTTGGAGATGACAATAAAGGTTATACTGTGGGATATGGCTTGATTTCAAAAGACAATGTCATCATTGAAGAGGTTGCCCTAGTGGATGGTCTCAAGCACAATCTGTTGAGTATCAGCCAGCTTTGTGATAAGGGCAATTCGGTAACCTTCAATTCAGAAGTCTGTGTTGTGACAAACAGAAGAAGCAACAAAGTGTTTCTCACTAGAGTGAGAAAAGGAAATGTATATTTAGCTGACTTTCAACTCATCTAATGCAGAATCTGTCACTTGTCTTCTTAGTAAAGCAAGTCAAGATGAAAGTTGGCTATGGCACAAGAAGTTGTCCCATCTAAACTACAAGACCATGAATGAGCTTGTCAAGAAAGAACTGGTTAGAGGTATTCCTCAAGTGGAGTTTTCTAAGGATGGATTGTGTGATGCCTGTCAGAAAGGAAAGCAGATTAAAGCATCATTCAGAAAGAAGCTTGATTCAACAATTGAAGAACCTTTGCAACTGCTACACATGGATTTATTTGGACTAGTCAATGTGTTGTCCATTTCAAGGAAAAGATTTTACCTAGTAATTGTGGATGATTTCTCAAAGTTCTCTTGGACATATTTCCTAAAGTCTAAAGATGAGGCTAGTGAAATCATCATCAATCACACAAGGCAAGCAACAATCATCCTGATTTTAAAGTAAGGAGAACCAAGAGTGACAATGGAACTGAGTTCAAGATTTCTGTGATGAGATCATTTTTTGAAGAGAATGGGATTATGCATGAGTTTTCTGTATTAAGAACTGCACAACAAAATGGAGTAGTGGAAAGAAAGAACAGATCTCATATTGAAGCTGCAAGGACAATGCTTGAAGAATCAAAGCTACCAACATATTTTTGGGCTGAAGCTGTGAATAGTGCCTGCTACACTCAGAATATTTCTTTGATTAATCAAGCAAAGTGTATGACACCCTACCAATTGTTCAAGAACAAGAAACCAACTCTAAATTGTCTTCATGTCTTTGGCTGCAAATGATTTATCTTGAGAAATCAAACTGATCAACATGGGAAGTTTGATGCTAAAGCAGATGAAGGAATTTTTGTTGGATATGCTGTGGGAAAGGCATATAGGGTCTACAATCTAAGAACCAACATTGTTATGGAATCAATACATGTTGTGTTTGATGACAAAAAGATTGAAGGACTACAAGATGGAGATTTCCATGAAAGCCTCAAGTTTGATAATGTGGAGATGGTTAGTGATGACAGTGATGATGAAAGTGATCAAGAAATAGTGAATAAGGATAATACAGAAAAATCTACTACTAATGAAGCACATAATTCAACATCTGTCGAGTTGCAAAATGCTTATCCGTCGGGAGACAATCTGCCTTATCCGTCGGAAGACAATCAGCTTCATCCGTCGGGACACAAAGTGCACCATCCGTCGGGTCATTAAGAGAAGCTGAAATTCAGAATAGGTCACTTATAGAAAGTTCCCCTTTCTCAAATCAAAGATTCACAATCTCAGGGGGAGTTTATATTAATCAAAACTCAGTCACACATCAAGACAACAATGAGGCCTCTTCATCTAGAGCTAATCTACCTCAAGAAAGGAAATGGACTAAAGATCACCCTTTTGAGCTCATCATTGGTGATGCATCTTCTAAAGTTCAAACAAGGAGAGCAACTCAAGAAGAATGTTTATATAGAAGCTTCCTATCTAAAGAAGAACCAAAGAAGGTAGAAGAAGCTTTGTTGAATCCTGATTGGATTTTAGCTATGCAGGAGGAGCTAAACCAATTTGAAAGGAATAAAGTATGAAAGCTGGTACCCAAGCCTAAAGGAAAGAATCCAATTGAAACCAAATGGGTATTCAGAAACAAGATGGATGAAAATGGCATGGTAGTTAGGAACAAAGCTAGATTGGTTGCTAAGGGCTATTGTCAACAAGAAGGAATAGATTTTGATGAAACTTTTGCTCCTGTTGCAAGACTTGAAGCCATTAGAATTTTCTTAGTCTATGCAGCTCATGCCAATTTCAAAGTCTATCAAATGGATGTCAAAAGTGCATTTCTAAATGGATATTTGGAAGAGGAAGTCTATGTAAGTCAGCCTCCTGGTTTTGAAGATCCAAATTTTCCAAATCATGTGTACTATCTTTTGAAAGCACTTTATGGATTGAAGGAAGCATCTAGGGCCTGGTACGCCACTTTATCAAAGTTTCTTTTGGATAATCACTTCACAAGAGGTACTGTTGGTAAAACTTTATTCTTTAGAAATGTTAATGGCTCTAACATACTTGTTCAAGTTTATGTAGATTGATATTATATTTGGCTCTACAAATGAAAAACTTTGCAAAAAGTTTGCCAAATTAATGCAAAGTAAGTATGAAATGAGCATGATGGGAGAACTAACTTACTTTCTTGGTTTGCAAGTTAAGCAAGTTAGTGATGGAATATTCATTAGTCAAACTAAATACGTTCATGATCTTTTAGAGAAGATTGATCTAATGGATTGCACATCTGTAAAAACTCCCATGGTCACTGCAACTAAGCTTGAATTAAACACTACTGAAAAGTCTGTGGTTATTTCAAGCTATAGGGGCATGGTTGGCTCACTTCTGTACTTAACAGCTAGTAGGCCAGATATAATGTTTGCTACTTGTCTTTGTGCTAGATTTCAGGCTGATCCTAGAGAATCTCATCTAGTAGCTATTAAGATAATTTTTAGATATCTCAAGAGAACACCAAAACTTGGCATTTGGTACCCTAGAGATTCTGGTTTTGTTCTAACTGGTTATTCAGATGCAGATTATGCAGGTTGTAGAATAGACAGAAAAAGTACAACAAAAACCTGTCAATTTCTAGGGAACAAGCTTGTGTCCTCGTTCAGTAAAAAGCAAAATTCAGTTTTGTTATTCCCTTAACAATATACCAAGAATTACAGAAGGGGGGTTGAATGCAATTCTTGAACCTTTTTCTTGAAATAAAAATGTTCAACTCGATTATGGATATATTTGTTTGATTAGCACAATGCGGAATGTAAACTTGAATGAATCAAAACATAAGTAATTAAAAACAAGAGTCCTTAAAAACTTTCTGGTGGATTTAAACAATTCCACCAGAGATATATATAATATATCGAGAGGACTCTGTGTGCAGAAATGCTCACAGCTGCTTACAAAATAGAACTGCTGAGAATACAGGAAATGCTAAAGATTGTGCTTACAAAGATTTCTCTGTGTGTATGTTTCTCAGCTATCTCAGTTATTTTTCTATTTGCTACTCTCTTGGTTTATATATTACCAAGATTACAAAGTCAAAAGAACTGAACAAATATAAAATCTAACAGTCTTGATCTTTGCTGCTTTTCGTCCTCTATTACCCAGTTAATGGGCTTCCACAGTGTGTTTGTATCCAACTCGACGGCTGTGTGTCAGCTTTCACTGTTCAACTGATGTTTGAATCTTGATATCATCATCCGTCGACTTTCAAATCATCCGTCGATGACTTAATTGATCATCCGTCGACTGCTATATTAAACATCCGTTGATAGTCATTTGATCATCCGTCGAAGCTTTGTTAATCATCCATCGGTAGCTATTTTGGCACTTGACTTCATTTCACTTATACAGAATTATAAGACATTGCTTATGTACAGTTAATCAACCTATTCTGCATATCTAGTTAAAGTCAACATGACTTATATGCTACTACAGATTCTATACAAAGGTGCATACATCACTGTGCTACAAACTTATTATTACATAAGCTACTCACTCGATGGATAATAAGTTAATCATCCGTCGGGACTATAATGAGTTATCCGTCGGGACTAAAACTCTTATCCGTCGAGTGCTACATAATTTCACTAAGTAAAATCTACTTAGACATTTTGTTTAAGTGATCATCAAGTACACAACATATTCACAACAATCTCCCCCAATTTATGTCTACTGGAATTGTAGCCATAAATTAAGAGACACTTAATGATTACAAAACATCCTTAACATATATCTTTAAAGATAAGTAGATAAAACTGAAAGTGCTTCAATTTAAACAAAATGTACAAGGTTTGGCTCATAGTCAATTCAAGATGCTCCTCTAGCCTGAGCAGATTTTTCTAGTTTCTTGAAGGTCTGGATCTTCTTCCAAGCTTTCTGTTGTTTTCTTCAATTTGATTCTGGAGCTGCCTGTGGAATTCTAATTTATCAGATTCTGAGAGATCTAATATTTCTTGCATCTCCAAGAGAGTCTCATTGCTAGAGATACTCAATTGGTCTTCTAATCTGAAGAATCTTCTCACACCCTTGTCATCCATGAATTCCATCAGCCAGTAGGGCCTTAGATGCACTCTTCTCCCTGTGTATGGGATGATAAGAGTCTTGGGAAGTGCATCTTTGGCTCTAACACTCCTTAGCTCTTCAATCTTCTTCAATACTAATCTTCTTGCAGTTACATTGAACCCAAAGTTTTTCTTGAAGGATGAATAGACTTTGATCAACACAGCTTGGTTTTCTTGAAGTATCCTGTGAAGAGGCCACTGAATCTCCCTTCCTCCTTTGTACTTGAATACCAACCTTTCAGGTAGGTTTCTGTATGCATCAATTGCCCTTACCTCATCCAGCTCCTCCAGATAAAGGTTTAGATCTGAGAATTCTTTGATGTCACATAAGTACAAGTAGTCTCCCCTGTTGACCTTGGGTTGAGCTTTGACTACTGACTTGGATTTGAGAGGTGACAACTTCACTTTCTTGACTGCTCTTGACTTTGTCCTTCTTGGCTTAGTAAGAATTGGCAAGTTGAAGTCAGGAATTGGTAATTTATCCCACTCTATTGGCTCATCCTTTGGCATAATAGGCTCTCCATGTATGTTCCTGTAGGGGTCCACCACCCTTATATCTTCAAATACCACAGAGGGCTTTGATGATTGAGTTTTAGCTTGAGTGGATTCCTTAGGAAATTGATCTTCCAATTCCTTGTCAACAACATCCAATTTCCTTTTTGTTCTTTTAGCCAGTTCTTTCTTTCTTGGGGATTTCTTCTGTTCTTCAATCTTCTTCTTTGATTCAGTAGCTTGAGATGGTTGAGAGGGAATTTGTTGAGAAGAATTCACAGCCTGTAGCTTGGCCAAGATAGCAAACTGTTCTTTCTTTTGTTTAGACTTCTTTGCATCTTGAGCAGCTTGCCTCTTTTCCTGCTTCAATCTGGCCTTTTCTTCTTTCTTTGCATGAGCAAATTGTGGATGTCCAGCTACCACACAAATTTCCTTCCCATTTCTGAATATCTTTGCAATTCTCTTTCTTGAGGCTGAATCAGCTGGATCTTTGTAGAAGACAATAGATCTTGACAGAAGCTTCTTTTCATCAGGCTTGGGTGTCTCATACACAGTATCCATAGGGTTCTTCAAAGATGACTTTGGATAGTTTGCCATTGGTTTAAGAATTATCTCAGCCTTTGTAGTCTTGATGCAGGACGATTGTCCTTTCTCCAGATAGTTCATGCTCATCTCATTCACACTGATTGGCTTGACATGAGAGTGATGGATGGCTGACTGAACTGGTTCTGTAACACCCCCAAATCCGGGGTCGGGGATCCGGGTTGTCACGAGTTCCATTTCCCTTAATAACACCCAATCTTAATACACAATCAACTACTCTGTACTGTGACCCCACAATAAACACACACACTACAAGTTATAGTCTCAGAGATGAATATCCAAAAATAATCACAAGTCATTTTATTCCACAATTATATGTCAATACACCTTAAAAAGGTTTCTGAATAAATTTACATTTCTTTGCCATTATTACAATTCATAATATACATAAGTCTGGTACATTACTAGTTGAAAACTTAGCCTATTGGTAATTTCTACCTCAGCTACAGCGGCCTCAACGCTTCCAGAAAGCTGCGGAACATTTCCTATCCGCTTGCGAATTGGGAGCTTGGTCTTGTTCATCTTATCTATCTGATGTTGTGTGATGAAAGATGAAAGCAAGGGTGAGCAGTAAGCCCACCAAAATAATATGTATAATGATTAACAATATATGAGCTTACTCATAATACTTATGAAAGTCTTGGTCAAAAGAAATGAACCAAGTTGATAACTTAATGCGATGAAGTCACAAAATATTTAGTATATATATATATACATATATACTTTTCAAAATATTGGAAGTCCTCTTCCATGCATAATATACACAAAGTCCCAGTGTATAAATATATAAAAAAAATATCGTTGCAAGGTGATCTCATATATCTAACCTTGTCTCAACATTTTTCTGAAAATCTTTGTCATTCATAAGACAATTATTAATTAGATATAAGTTTAAAAGACGAAGTTACAAGATACCCCAATATACTTATATCTTTTCCAAATACTACTTGAACTACCACCGTTCAAGTTATAGTTAATTTCAAAAGTTCATCCCACTGATGAGACCACAAGATAAGACTTGAATAGATTCAATCTTTGAAATATTATTAAAGGAAATGAAGTTAGGATATACTTCATTAAGTTCTGATATATATATATATATATATCCACATATACATCTTCTTTATACAATTTCCTGAAAACCTCTGTCATGTAAAGTATGAACAGAATTGCAATATCCAATAAATTTGGAAAGGAAAAGAATTTGGCATAAACCAGATATCTTGCTGATTAGGCAAAGATACCCATAAGTAACCTTTTCTACTAGTAGATGGACGAATTCCCCACTGGTCATCACCCTGGTCTCAATAGGACCTTATGCTGGCCTGCCACTCAGCCACTTATGCATTTGATGGACTCCCACTGAGCCACTTACACTATTATGGACGCCCACTGAGCCCATGTTGCTTATGCCGACTCAATAGATGGACTTACTTCCCGAACGTTGGGTAAGTAATCAATTCATTTACCAAAACTGCAACCGTGTTGCGAATATAAAATACACCACAGAGCCGGATCCCTCAGGTTTTGAGCGAGTATTTAAATCCCCTTAAAAAGGAAGATCTTAAATATAAAAAAAATGAGTTTTGGGATCCGCTCTAACTTTTTTTAAAAATCATTTTGAAGACTCGTAAACACTTTAAAGAGTGTTTGGAGTAAAGCTGATTTAATGAAGTAAATCAGTCTCCAGAATATTTAGAAAATGACTGAATATTATTATTTAAATAATATTCCCATAAAGAATATCCTTTATAAAAATAATTGAAGTAGAAGTATTAAAACTTATACTTGAAACGAGTATTAAATAACCAAAGATATACTTATATGAAAGTACTATCTTTATTTGAATAATCGAAAATAAGTTTGATTATTTACACCTTATTCTTTAATAAAATAAAGAACAAATCTCAGCAAATAATCGGAGTCATAGATCCTCAAATGAATATTCAAAAATATTCATTAAATAATATAAACTGAGTCATAAGCCCTCGAATGAATATTCAAATAATATTCAAATAATAAAATAAACTAAGTCATAAGCCCTCGAAGGAATATTCAAGTAATATTCATTAAATAAAATAAAGTGAGTCATACATCCTCAATTGAATATTCAAATAATATTCATTTAATATAAAGGAGTCATACGCCTTCGAATAATATTCGAAATAATATTCAATAAATAAAATAAAGTTATCGAATAAACCTTATTCAATTAATAGTTTTGAAAACTATAACCATATATATATAAATATATATGTATATATATACATATATACCAAATCTACTCGGGATCCTCGACTCCCGGTTTAGAAAATATTTCCACCTTTTGGGTCCCTATACTAAGGGTATATGCAAGTTACCGCTATCCTCTAGCATAGGTATTATCAACTGAATCAACAGATATATATAGCAAGAATACGAAATAGGCATGCATATAAATATATATCATAGCAGCATGCTTCAATATATTGCAATATTTGCTAATTAACCAACATGCATCTATCGCAAGATAATGCAAGTACATATATTCATCACCACAACAGTTATAACGGGTAGAAAACTTGCCTGAGCGACTTGGGGTGATAAAAGGCTCGGGACGAGTCTGGTAACCTATAAACAACAAGTAAGTTGGAATTAAACCAAAGTCACTTGTAAATCTATACTTTAACTAACTTAGACTCTAACGCTTATTCTGCGCTTACTGATTCTCTTAAGTCACCCGGGTACCCTCGGCTCCACCATTTTTAATAATTTAACCTTTACGAGTTTTAAGACGATTCCTTCGCGAGTGTCTTACCAACTGCCTAACACACTTACCATAAATGTTTCATGCATTAATTAACCCTTTTTGGTCTTTAACCTATGTTTCAAAGTAAGGCGAGGGAAAAAGTTTCGTTCGCGAAACGCCGTTACTTGAAATGGTCGTTTCTCCTAAACCGTGCATCGGAATCGAACGAACTACATATCAAAACGAAGCTCGTAACATGAGCTATCTAAACATGGCAGTGGTAATAATCTAGCAGGGGGTTCTCAGGTCCTAATGCTATGCACAAAAACAGTCCAAAGAAAATTGGACATTAAGACGACTATGTTTACGCGATTTCCAATATTTTAAACCATTCAAAACCATCCCAATTCAACCTCAAATCCAACATACAACCAACATCCATCCTTATCACATCATAACAACCCCAACCAATTTAATTTAATCATTCATACTTATGCCTAAGCTTAACTTTAACCATACTTAAGTTCTTTTAATCAAAACAACAACATTTACCATTCCATTTCACTACCATTTCAATTCCCAAACTCTAATCACAACAACAAGCTACTATGTCATCCTACTAATCAAAATCATCTTATAATACAAAGGAATCTAGGGTTTGGAGATGGTATACCTTCCTTGAAGTGGTGGGAGGAGCTAGGAAGCCTTAAGAAGCTTTGAGAAGTCTTAGGAATGCTTGGATCTTCAAGAAAAACAAGAAAAACTTCAAGTTAAAACTTGAAAACACTATTCATAGTCTTCTTCTTTGATTAAATGAAGAAGATGGAGAAGGAATTGATGGCTTAAACTCATGATATAGCCCTAACTAAGCATGAAGATGATTAGGGAATTAACTCACCAATTCAGGAAGCTTGGATCTTTGATTTTGAATTTCTTCCCCTTTTGAATAGTAAAAAGCCGAGAGCTTCTTCAAGAACAAAGCCTTGGTTCTTTTTGATTTTGATGAAAATGATTTTACTTGGCTTGGTTGCTTTGTTTTTGTGTTTGATTTAGTCAATTACCTTGTTGCCCTTGAATTTGTGTGGTTCTCATTCAACCACACCTCCTTCCTTCCCATGTCATGCTTGTGTCATCCTCATGATGTCATCCTCCCCTCCTTGTCCTCTTTCTATTGGTTGGATGACATCATCCCCACTAATCCCTTTGATTAACTTCCTAATCGTTTGCCTAATGACCGCTGATCTGTTATACGGTTCGCTTAACTTTCGTTCTCGTTTATCGTTTGAAGGATCATACCCGGGATCTTATTACTTAGGTTCCCTTAACCTTTCTCAATACATTATATTCCTTTTTATGATCCTCTATTATAATCCTTTACTTTAAATCCTTTTTAGCTTGTTACCTTATACTCAATCCTTTCCGTATCTAGTGGATTTCCGGGAAAAACCAAAGTGTTCGGAAATTGGATTCTGACGATCTTTACATACACTTATATCCCATATAAAGTACTAATAAAATCTCAGAATATCCATATCAGAACCCCTACATAGTGTGGCATTAAAAGTTTTCTCATTCAGCAAAAACACTATTCCTAAGGGTTTCAAAATTTCAAAAATTGGGGTTATTACAGTCTCCCCTCCTTAAAAGGATTCCGTCCCGGAATCAGATAGAAATGAATAGGGATACTTTCTTATCATTACACTTTCTAACTCTCAAGTCAATTTTTCCCCATTGTGGTTCTACCATCAAACTCTTACTAGTTTGATAACCCTTCTCCTAAGTACTCGTTCCTTCTTAATCTATACCCTTCCTGGTTGCTCCACATAGGTTACGTCTGGTTGCATGTCTATGCGCTCCTATGCCCCTATTTATCTGGCATCCGAATTACACTTTCTTAACATTGATACGTGAAACAAGTTATGACTTGCTACATGTTCTGGGGTAAGGGTAGCTCATATGCTAACTTCCCAATACTTCTTAATATATCCAAGGGTCCAACAATTGGTGGACTTAGCTTTCCTTTCTTTCCGAATCTCATTAATTCTTTTCAAGGGAATACTTTTAACAATACAAGGTTGCCTCCTTCCTATTCTTTGTCCTTTCGTGTCAAATCGACATACTTCTTATGTCCTTCTTGGCTACTACCAGTCGTCCTCTGATTAGATCTATTATATCCCTGGTCCTTTGGATTACTACGGGTCCGAGCATCTTGCGCTCTACAACTTCATCCTAACATAAGGGAGATCGACATTGTCTTCCCTCAAGGATCTCATAAGGCGATACCTCAATACTGACATATGTTCTATTATCGTAAGATAACTTAATCCGCGTTAAGTGATCATTCCAAATTCTTTCAAGTCTATTGCACAGACTCTCATTATAGCTTTTATCATTAGAACTTTTGCTTCTCAATACCCATTCTTTTCCAGTTCGTAATCGCTACTACCTTCCGTTCCTAATATTATACGGGTTATACTTTTGCTCGCTAGCGTTCTATAACCTTTTAATAACCACGTCAATCTTAGTATCACGAATGTGTTTCCATCCCGAATACTATCACAATTTTATTATCCTTTTTCAGCTGCTTCTATCTTCGAAAGCTTAATCCTTCATATAGAAGTAAAAGAATTTATTGAGAGATCACTATGATCATGAACACTTGTTATATCGCATAGTTAGTACAGAAGGTGGCCAGCCTTTTGTACTTGACAAGCAATTAAACAATAGATGGTATCCTACTAGGCTTCTATCACACAGATAGATAGTCATTCGGCAATACCTCCCCTTTCTGGAAGGGTTGTTCTTCTCAGCTTACATGAAATGAAAAGAAGAGAAAAGAACGAATTGAAGAGAATTGTATATATGAAAAAAAAAATATACTGCCACAAAATATCTGGCTTGGAACCTACCTCTGAACTATAGAGGTTTGTCATAGGAGAACAAAACATATGTATTTATATCAACATCAAGTATTATCGCATCGCATTTTGCATGCTTAAATATTTTTTTTTGCTATTCCGTCCATCATTCTATGGACCCATGCTCTTCCTCGAGCTTATACACAATCACCTTTGAAACTCCTTCGATATCGAAAATCGAACCCGGGGGTCTCATTCTAGACATCATCGTTACTTGAATTCTATGCTTGCACCGTAACCTTCCTCGTATAATAATACGACCCTCTATTGATAAGAAAGAATAATTATTCACTAGGTAGATACTCTACTTAATTAGTCTATCAATGATAACTTATACACTACCACGACCCGATTAGTGGTACTCAATCTCAACACCCATTCCAATACAACTCTCACGGTTGTATTCAGCTCAATACTCGCGGAATCATTGCTGCCTTACTATGGTCCACCACTGACCTACTGTAGTCATTCATTTTCCATGAAGTCTTAATATCTAACCATACGAAGTCCATACATGTCGTATCAAATCCTTCTAAGGAGGTAACATAATCACCATTCATGATTCATGAAGAACACTCCTGATCCTGACATACATACATGACATGAAGCAAATAAAATTGCAGAAGAGTTTCCATCAAAGCAACGATAGCAGGTTAATACCATACTTAATCATATGCCTTAAATAGAAGACTTAACTCAAAGGTTCGTCTAGTCCTTTTTGAAACATGGTCCTGGCTTATCTCAAGATAGTATCTTCTGAAATAGATAGCCTGCTCATGGCGATTACACGAATTAAACCTTTACCAACTACTATTAGGGTTGGGTATTGCACAGTCATCAGAAGGAATGTCAATCTTCCAAACCATAATACAACCTTCACAGCTTTAACCATCATCACTGTATTCCTCTCGCACGAGCGCCTATAATTATTCTCTTACATTTAAAGCGTTGGCCACCTCTTTGGCCTTTCCTGATAGTAAAATTTCCTTATAGTCAATTTCATTTTAACCACTTCCACAAATTTTCTACCCTATTTCCGATCACTGCTTGAGTGAAGATGTTTTCCATAAGTTATTGCCTCAGTCTTTAGAGGCTAATCACTGTCAAGACTGATTCTCAATCATACTTAGAACATCTTTTATCATGGGCCCTAATTGCCCTGAACAATTTTGACCTTTACTGGTTTGATTCATACTTTCTCGTGGTTCAACACGTGCCCCATTTGGCATCATTATAATTACGTCATATTTCCTTTATCCACATTTCCATTCTTGAGAATTTTTAATATTACCTTTTTCCTTATAAAACCTCTAAGGTTATCCTTCAATCGTTCCTCCTGTATTCCCTAGATATAGGGCATATCACAATACCATTTACTAATAGTAGAACCATTGTCTATATACTTCTGAAAATTTCTCCACTGATTCTTAAAGGTTGTTATTACCTTAATCCTTTCCGATTCATACTGTCAAAACTCATACTATCCCTATTAAGGGTGAAATGCCAACCTTTATGCATTCCCCTAGGATTCATTTTATGTTACCGATGTTCTATCCTTAATTCCACCTTTAAAAAGGTACATGCATCCTTCCATGGATAAATCAAGTCATATATCCCTGATAAGGGTGTCTTATTCAATCATTCCCACCTCGATAGTATATGCCTAATTTCACAATGACATCTGTATTCCAAATGAGGTCAATCAATTATGGCCTCCAAAAGATAACAGCGGTTATCCGCTTTTCTTTCCTAATTTGGTAATGACAACAGGGATGTTCTGGAAGATATTGGTCGTGTTCAACGTGAACTTCTTCTTAATAATTCCATATTTACTTTTGTTATTTATCTCAACAGTCACCTCAATGTTGGGATATCTTTCATACCTGGCGTCTCCCTTTCTGGGTATCAAGCCACCGGTCTTACACTTCACATTCTTGAAGGTCACTTCCTTCATCCAATTTTTCCTAATTTCTTACTTCCTTGTCTCCTCAGTCTATCCGCGTCTCATTATTTATCCTTCGAACTATTTCAAGGTTTCCTCGAATCCTCCCAACTTAAAGGGGGTACAATATATGTATCTCTTATGCCTTCAACCATCAATTTTAACTCATGGTGGATCATCATCATCCTGACGATTACATACTTTTCTATTTCTATTTCTATGAGTCTTTAGGGTTTCCTCATACCCAACTCCCTTATCATTCCTCAAACTCTATTGCCTTTATATTCCTTTCCACTTCAGTTTCTTTTTATTTTCCTTTCTCTTATCATTATTTCACAAACCAATCACAATATAAGCATTGATTTCAAACATCCCGTCATTCTGGATTCGTGTCCTCAGAACGAATCTTGACAACTTTTACAACTTAGATTCATAATTTATCATACTCGTCTGCCTTTGTTCTGACTCTAAAGCTTTTACACTATCTCCATAACCTTGGAAATTACTTTCCCGAAAACAATTGACTGAACTTAAATCAGTTTATTCTAACCTCTGGCTCCATGCCTTTCTTGGTCTTTCACCAGCAGGTGGCCTCTCTTTTAGGAGGGTAAGTGATAAAAACAGTCTTTTGTGATTCGTCAATCATTTAGAATCTCAAATGATTCCTATATTTCCTTTAGCCAGGCTCTTGCCTCGACTGGGTCAGCTTGTTCCTTGGAACTCTGAGAGCTTAGCGACGTAGAGGTCCTGAAAGAATTTCACACCACATTGTTTCCTCAAGGTGGTGGTTGGGAATAAAATATAAGTTCTGTTTAGACAGGTTCATGAATTTCTGTATAGGAGTACCGTCTCGGGTCTCCTTATCTCGCTCGACTTCTGCTGTCTTAGTCTAAATACTTCTTCCTACTCCCCATAATTGGGGTCATCTTTTAATTTAAAATCTTCATTTTCCACTTTATTATATTCCGGATTCTTTATATCTTAATTGCAACCTCCCTGATTATCACATTCAAGGTTTGCCCCTAATCTTATTCCTTGTGGGGGCATATTACTTGGAAAATTTTGAGAATCTCTGGATATTTGTCTTACTTACTTTGCTTAAGTCTTCCCCTCGTTTAGTCCTTGCACGATTGCAAATTATGAATTCTCAAGTTCGATAAACTTCATGACACTCTCTTAAGTGTTAATAGAGCAATTAACAATGTGATTTTATCACAAACAAACTGATCTGAACTGAAATTAACGAATATATACATAACCATTTGTTCGAGGGTACAACAACTGAACATATTAAAGAGGATTAAATCATATGAACTTATCGCTCCTATCCCAAAAGTACTACCATAGATAGTCATCTCGTCATTAAAACTAATCATTCATAACTTAGGCTAATCCTCCAAAAGCGGTGCTACATGAAACCCTTGTTTGATTGCTCTGGCTCTGCACACTACCATGGATTAAGAGATGCGAGCACGCACGACATCCCTAACCTGCTCCATCACAGAGGTGATGAGGTCTAAGATAGTCGCAAGTAGAGCTGGATCAACCTGACCCTCAAGATGGCCTCTAGCTGTAACACGGGTGGTAGCCTCAATCCTTTCCATGCTATACGCTAATCCTGCCGGAAGTATCCCACCCTCAATCCTTGGTACAGTAAGTCGATCCAACAGATCACTCCTAACATTCCGGGCCTCTGACAGGCCACCCAAAGTCATATGATAATCAGCGATAAGAGAAGCCTGAGTGGTAGCGTCTAGCAGTCCATGGGGTGCAGGTGGTGCAGACCCAGGAGATCCAAATGGATAACCAAGCACGGTATCAGGTGACAATGGTGCAGGGGATAAAGGTGGCATTTCCTCAGTATGTGTTGGGCTCTGTACAGGGGAGGGAACAGGAATTGGTGAAACCTCATGGATGTCTACAGGAGCCTCTGGAAGAGGGTCTGATACTGGTATAATTGGGGTCGTGGAAGGCCCCACTCCTTCTGCCCTTATTAACCTTTGTGCCCTTGGTAACTCTTCATCCTCTAGTGCCACCCTCGCAGCCATTCTTGCTCTGGTAGTCGCCCTGACTACGGTCATCTGTTCCTCAGTGGTCCTCTCTTCATTCTCATCAGGATCCTCCATGAGATCCTCCTCAGCCACAATCCTTTCCGGAATAACATCCTCAACCACAACATTCTCTATCTGAACCTCATCCGGTCCCTCATTAGGGTACTCCATCGGATTCACAATTTGGTCTCCAACTTGTAATAAAACATCCTCATGCTGATGCTCCTGAACCTCAAGGTTCGGTGCCCCACTGCCCTATACGAGAATGAACTATGTTACTATCATGATACTTATAAGGGTTCCCGTAAGGGTTTTAACTGTCAGTGCTACGTTAGGTAGCCCGACTATGAACTTGGCAAGAGTTCTTATTATCTTAGTGAACTTATTATCTTAACGTCACATCATCTCTGAGGTTTATAACGCTTGGCTCTGATACCACTTCTGTAACACCCCCAAATCCGGGGTCGGGGATCCGGGTTGTCACGAGTTCCATTTCCCTTAATAACACCCAATCTTAATACACAATCAACTACTCTGTACTGTGACCCCACAATAAACACACACACTACAAGTTATAGTCTCAGAGATGAATATCCAAAAATAATCACAAGTCATTTTATTCCACAATTATATGTTAATACACCTTAAAAAGGTTTCTGAATAAATTTACATTTCTTTGCCATTATTACAATTCATAATATACATAAGTCTGGTACATTACTAGTTGAAAACTTAGCCTATTGGTAATTTCTACCTCAGCTACAGCGGCCTCAACGCTTCCAGAAAGCTGCGGAACGTTTCCTATCCGCTTGCGAATTGGGAGCTTGGTCCTGTTCATCTTATCTATCTGATGTTGTGTGATGAAAGATGAAAGCAAGGGTGAGCAGCAAGCCCACCAAAATAATATGTATAATGATTATCAATATATGAGCCTACTCATAATACTTATGAAAGTCTTGGTCAAAAGAAATGAACCAAGTTGATAACTTAATGCGATGAAGTCGCAAAATATTCAGTATATATATATATACATATATACTTTTCAAAATATAGGAAGTCCTCTTCCATGCATAATATACACAAAGTCCCAGTGTATAAATATATAAAAAAAATATCGTTGCAAGGTGATCTCATATATCTAACCTTGTCTCAACGTTTTTCTGAAAATCTTTGTCATTCATAAGACAATTATTAATTAGATATAAGTTTAAAAGACGAAGTTACAAGATACCCCAATATACTTATATCTTTTCCAAATACTACTTGAACTACCACCGTTCATGTTATAATTAATTTCAAAAGTTCATCCCACTGATGAGACCACAAGATAAGACTTGAATAGATTCAATCTTTGAAATATTATTAAAGGAAATGAAGTTAGGATATACTTCATTAAGTTCTGATATATATATATATATCCATATATACATCTTCTTTATACAATTTCCTGAAAACCTCTGTCATGTAAAGTATGAACAGAATTGCAATATCCAATAAATTTGGAAAGGAAAAGAATTTGGCATAAACCAGATATCTTGCTGATCAGGCAAAGATACCCATAAGTAACCTTTTCTACTAGTAGATGGACGAATTCCCCACTGGTCATTACCGTAGTCTCAATAGGACCTTATGCTGGACTGCCACTCAGCCACTTATGCATTTGATGGACTCCCACTGAGCCACTTACACTATTATGGATGCCCACTGAGCCGATGTTGCTTATGCCGACTCAATAGATGGACTTACTTCCCGAACGTTGGGTAAGTAATCAATTCATTTACCAAAACTACAACCGTGTTGCGAATATAAAATATACCACAGAGCCGGATCCCTCAGGTTTTGAGCGAGTATTTAAATCCCCTTAAAAAGGAAGATCTTAAATATAAAAAAAAATAAGTTTTGGGATCCGCTCTAACTTTTTTTAAAAATCATTTTGAAGACTCGTAAATACTTTAAAGAGTGTTTGGAGTAAAGCTGATTTAATGAAGTAAATCAGTCCCCAGAATATTTAGAAAATGACTGAATATTATTATTTAAATAATATTCCCATAAAGAATATCCTTTATAAAAATAATTGAAGTAGAAGTATTAAAACTTATACTTGAAACGAGTATTAAATAACCAAAGATATACTTATATGAAAGTACTATCTTTATTTGAATAATCAAAAATAAGTTTGATTATTTACACCTTATTCTTTAATAAAATAAAGAACAAATCTCAGCAAATAATCGGAGTCATAGATCCTCAAATGAATATTCAAAAATATTCATTAAATAATATAAACTGAGTCATAAGCCCTCGAATGAATATTCAAATAATATTCAAATAATAAAATAAACTGAGTCATAAGCCCTCGAAGTAATATTCAAGTAATATTCATTAAATAAAATAAAGTGAGTCATACATCCTCAATTGAATATTCAAATAATATTCATTTAATATAAAGGAGTCATACGCCTTCGAATAATATTCGAAATAATATTCAATAAATAAAATAAAGTTATCGAATAAACCTTATTCGATTAATAGTTTTGAAAACTATAACCATATATATATATAAATATATATGTATATATATACATATATACCAAATCTACTCGGGATCCTCGACTCCCGGTTTAGAAAATATTTCCACCTTTTGGGTCCCTATACTAAGGGTATATGCAAGTTACCGCTATCCTCTAGCATAGGTATTATCAACTGAATCAACAAATATATATAGCAAGAATACGAAACAGGCATGCATATAAATATATATCATAGCAGCATGCTTCAATATATTGCAATATTTGCTAATTAACCAACATGCATCTATCGCAAGATAATGCAAGTACATATATTCATCACCACAACAGTTATAACGGGTAGAAAACTTGCCTGAGCGACTTGGGGTGATAAAAGGCTCGGGACGAGTCTGGTAACCTATAAACAACAAGTAAGTTGGAATTAAACCAAAGTCACTTGTAAATCTATACTTTAACTAACTTAGACTCTAACGCTTATTCTGCGCTTACTGATTCTCTTAAGTCACCCGGGTACCCTCGGCTCCACCATTTTTAATAATTTAACCTTTACGAGTTTTAAGACGATTCCTTCACGAGTGTCTTACCAACTGCCTAACACACTTACCATAAATGTTTCATGCATTAATTAACCCTTTTTGGTCTTTAACCTATGTTTCAAAGTAAGGCGAGGGAAAAAGTTTCGTTCGCGAAACGCCGTTACTTGAAACGGTCGTTTCTCCTAAACCGTGCATCGGAATTGAACGAACTACATATCAAAACGAAGCTCGTAACATGAGCTATCTAAACATGGCAGTGGTCATAATCTAGCAGGGGGTTCTCGGGTCCTAATGCTATGCACAAAAACAGTCCAAAGAAAATCGGAAGTTATGACGGCTATATTTACGCGATTTCCAATATTTTAAACCATTCAAAACCATCCCAATTCAACCTCAAATCCAACATACAACCAACATCCATCCTTATCACATTATAACAGCCCCAACCAATTCAATTTAATCATTCATACTTATGCCTAAGCTTAACTTTAACCATACTTAAGTTCTTTTAATCAAAACAACAACATTTACCATTCCATTTCACTACCATTTCAATTCCCAAACTCTAATCACAACAACAAGCTACTATATCATCCTACTAATCAATATCATCTTATAATACATAGGAATCTAGGGTTTGGAGATGGTATACCTTCCTTGAAGTGGTGGGAGGAGCTAGGAAGCCTTAAGAAGCTTTGAGAAGTCTTAGGAATGCTTGGATCTTCAAGGAAAACAAGAAAAACTTCAAGTTAAAAACTTGAAAACACTATTCATAGTCTTCTTCTTTGATTAAATGAAGAAGATGGAGAAGGAATTGATGGCTTAAACTCATGATATAGCCCTAACTAAGCATGAAGATGATTAGGGAATTAACTCACCAATTTAGGAAGCTTGGATCTTTGATTTTGAATTTCTTCCCCTTTTGAATAGTAAAAAGCCGAGAGCTTCTTCAAGAACAAAGCCTTGGTTCTTTCTGATTTTGATGAAAATGATTTTACTTGGCTTGGTTGCTTTGTTTTTGTGTTTGATTTAGTCAATTACCTTGTTGCCCTTGAATTTGTGTGGTTCTCATTCAACCACACCTCCTTCCTTCCCATGTCATGCTTGTGTCATCCTCATGATGTCATCCTCCCCTCCTTGTCCTCTTTCTATTGGTTGGATGACATCATCCCCACTAATCCCTTTGATTAACTTCCTAATCGTTTGCCTAATGACCGCTGATCTGTTATACGGTTCGCTTAACTTTCGTTCTCGTTTATCGTTTGAAGGATCATACCCGGGATCTTATTACTTAGGTTCCCTTAACCTTTCTCAATACATTATATTCCTTTTTATGATCCTCTATTATAATCCTTTACTTTAAATCCTTTTTAGCTTGTTACCTTATACTCAATCCTTTCCGTATCTAGTGAATTTCCGGGAAAAACCAAAGTGTTCGGAAATTGGATTCTGACGATCTTTACATACACTTATATCCCATATAAAGTACTAATAAAATTTCAAAATATCCATATCAGAACCCCTACATAGTGTGGCATTAAAAGTTTTCTCATTCAGCAAAAACACTATTCCTAAGGGTTTCAAAATTTCAAAAATTGGGGTTATTACAGGTTCCTTGACTAATTCAAACTTTTTCTGTATGTCCTCATCAATCGTTTTCCAGTTGATCAGAGTCAACTTTCCTTTATCAACATCTTTCAAATTTTCTGCTGCTGCATTGATAAGATCTATACCATCTGCAACTGGTGGCTTGGAGATAGTAATTGAAGGTACAATTACTTTGCTGATTTGAACTAGAAGTTTCTCCCCTCAGTTGGTCCTTTCTCCCCCTTACTTGATTCTCTCTCCCCTTTTTTTTTATCATCAAGTGGAGGAGTTAGGCCTTGTGCTTTAGCCAGTTGCATAAGAAGATTTGTCAGAGTCTGTTGATTTTGAAGAAGTAGAGCCACTGAATTCTCAATAACTTGAACTCTGTTCTCCAGCTTGGTTATCTTCTTATCAGAATCTGATTCTCTCCTTAATCTCAGTAATAGATCTTGCATGGTACCATATGGCATTACTGAATCCAGCTTCTCAGAGTTATAGGTCTTCAACTCAGCTATATCCCTTTTCAATTCATCCACACTGAGATTTTGTCTTAAGTGCTGGATCTTCATTAGATGTAGAGAGTCCAGGTGAGCTTGAAGAACAGTCTTGCTACCAGCATCTAAAGTTTCCTGAAGGGCCTGTTGAATAGCTATTACTTGTTTGACCAAAGACACCTCAAATTGTCCTGGTGTAGATTCCTTTGCCCATGCCCATTCAGGTAAACTTAAAGCATAACTTGGGCCTTCAGCTCCCCCTAAGTTCATGCTTCCATCCAAAGAACCAAAGTCATCATCATCAGAATTTACTCCAAATTCTTCAGATGGCTCTCCAGCTTGAGAAGGCATTCTGTTCACAGCAGCTTTATCTCTTTGAAGAGATTCTGTGGTATGCACTAAATTCAAAGTCTGCTCTGCCTCCATATTGCCCTGAGCAGCCAATAATTGATAGGCTGAAACAGGGTGAGTAAAAGTGTCAGCATCCAAGGAAATGTTATCAATTACAGCTTTGTAATGTTGCTAAAATTGTCATTCCTTTTCAGCATCATCCACAATCATTGACTCACTAGCAATGGCTGGTTCCATCCTTATTTCTCCAGTACCTGCCTTTCTCTCATATTCTCTCTTTTGTTACATCAGGGTCTCACCCTGGCTCCCCACCCTCACACCCTCACCTTCACCTACTAAGGTGGGACTCCTCTCACTCACTTTTGCCAATCCTGAATGAATGGATTGCTGAGATTCACTCTTTTCCTCTCCTTTTTCCTGGGAGCAACCCAGCCTCTCACTCAATGCACTCTCCTCTCTCAGTCCTAAGAGTGATTGTATTACCACTAAATCTTCTGCACTTGAAATTATTGAAGTTTGAAGTTGTGCAGAGACACTCGACGGATAAGTGATATCCGTCGGGTGAGTGGTAAAGCTATCTGATGGATAACTGCTGTTAAGCTTATCCGTCAGGATACATTCACTACTCGACGAATGAGCAATATCCATTGAGAGAGTAGAAATGAATGAGGTGGGAAGAGAAACTATTGTTGACTCTGTGTTGATTGAAGTTATTTGAGGCACAGATGTCATAATAGAATCTGAAAGAATTGGAAAGTGAGCCAACAAATCATCTAAAAGATGATGCTCACTTGCACTAGATTTTGGCTTCCCCAACAGAGTTAAAGAAGGGGAATCAGGAATTGATGTGTTTATCATGTCCACTTCCAGTGAGTTAGTTGGTGAGTATTGTGTTTCAGTGGCTTCTATAATGAGAAATTTTGGCTGTGACTCCATATTTATTGGAGTCACATCAATCTGAATTTGAGAAGGTGCAGGGACTGTGTCTTTAGCACCAGTTTGCACTAAGTGTGTGTCCTGTGCATCCCCAGTTGTTTTGGATTTCTTCTTTCTAGTGTAAGTTTGGGGTGAGCTTGTATCCCTAACCCTCTTGGCCTGTGCTCTTGGATGAGAGCTTTGTTCAATAGCCACATCCTTTTGGGAGGATGCAGCTAGAAGTGAGCTTTTGTCCTTTTTAAGCACTGCAGTTTGTTGGGAAACTGCAGTGTGGCTAGGCTGGGATTCACTCAACTCTCCAACCTTATCCTTGGGGTTTCTTTGATGTTCACCCCTTCCCTCACCTATCTTACTCTCCTTCACACTCCTCTCTTTGACTTTGGTAGATTTTTCAACTGGTACCTTTTGAGAGATACTAGAGGGGGTTTTCTTTGATTTGGATTTGGAAATTACAGTTGATTTGGCAGCTTTGGTAGGCAACTGTTTGGTCATTGTTACAGTTGTCATAGCTATGCCTGAAGTCAAAGAAATAGAGGAGATTGGAGTAGTTGAGGGTATGGATGAACTTACCTCACTTACCTGAGGTGCCAGCATTGCAGGGAAATAGAACATTGGCACATCCCTGTGATGGTTGGCTCTATTCAAGTCTGCAATGATTCTTCTCTCTTGAACCCAACAAGCTAATTTGTTGTCTGGGTTCTCAAGTACAATCTCTTGACAAAGATGGTTAGCCAAAAGCATAAAAAATCTAGCATAGTAAATATTCTTTCCTCTTTTGGCTAATTCACCTAGTTTAAAACCTAACTCATACACAACAAGGTCACTGAAATTGTAATATTTGTCTGTAACTAGCATGTATGAAGCATGGAAATGTTCACATAATCAAAATTACTGATTTTTCCAGAAAAGACTTTAGTTACAACATCACACAAATAACTCCATTCCTTCCTAAGACCTAGTCTTCTAATTTCACTTAGTTTTGTAGTAGGAAGTGCATAATGAATGGAATTGAGCATATTGACAATATCAGTGTCAGTGTGTGGTGCAGTTACATTATCATCAGGAATCTTGAAACATGCTTTTATTACATCACTATTGATACATAAATCATTACCTTTGATGGTCAGAGTGATGGTTTTGTCAATAGAGTTGTAGATTGCTGTTGTCCACATCTCCTCAACAACTTCACAATAAATTGTGGTGATTCCAGCATGGCAAAACTTAACTTGCAGTTCTTCACGAAGTCCATCATCTTATTATAGTCTTCAGATTGCAGAATACCCTTATTGACTAAAGCAGTGAAGTTGTTCTTCTCATAGATGAGCCCAGTCTGTGACATGATCTTTACTACGGGTGCCATTGTTAGAGAAGAAAAGCTTGAAGAGAAAGAGGATTTTTGCTTGAGGGAGAATGAAATAACACAGTTGAACTTGAGAGTGATAAAAGAAAATGATTAGAATGAAATAAGCTTTTATACTTTACTCAAAATCAACGGATAAAAATAATAAAGAGAAGTAAATTACCCAATAGAAATTGCCTAAAATAGTCGTTTTAGAAATAAACTGTAAAAATTCCACTCATTATCCATCGTGTAATGCTTACAAACTATAAGTATACTCGATGGATAATGTTCAGTGAATTAACGGTTAAGATTTAGACACTACGACGGATGAGGATAAACTGTTATCCGTCAAGTTTGAAAAGATTCCAGAAAAATAATTGATTTTTATTTACAATTTGTATATCGACGGATGACTCAACTCGATGGATAATGGTCATCTGTCGAGATATAAATTTTGACTTAGCCAAAATTTCATCCAAGACTAAAAATCAGTTAAATTTCTGGCTACTTTTCAACTTGCAAAATAGTTCAGATAAATTCAAGAGTAATTAAGCATACCTAACTCACTTACCAACCTAGAAAAGGTGGATTCATCCAGTGGCTTGGTAAAAATATCTGCAAGTTGCTTCTCACTTGGAATAACATGTAACTCTACAGTACCATTCATTACATGTTCCCTTATGAAATGGTACTTGATGTCTATATGCTTTGTCCTTGAATGTTGCACTGGATTTTCAGTGATGGCAATTGCACTTGTGTTGTCACAGAAAATAGGAATCCTTTCAACTTGCAAACCATAGTCTAGCAATTGATTTTTCATCCATACAATTTGTGCACAGCAACTGTCAGCAGCAATATATTCAGCTTCAGCTGTAGAAGTAGAAACTGAATTTTGCTTTTTACTGAACCAGGACACATGCTTGTCTCCTAAAAGTTGACAGGTTCCTGTTGTGCTTTTTCTATCAATTCTGCAACCTGCATAATCTGCATCTGAATAAACAGTTAGATCAAAACCAGAATCTCTAGGATACCAAATGCCAAGTTTTGGTGTTCCTTTGAGATATCTGAAAATTCTCTTAATAGCTATCAAGTGAGACTCTCTAGGATCAGCCTGAAATCTAGCACACAAACATGTAACAAACATTATATCTGGCCTACTAGCTGTTAAGTACAGAAGTGAGCCAACCATGCCTCTATAACTTGAAATATCCACAGACTTTTCAGTAGTGTTTAGTTCAAGCTTAGTTGCAGTGGCCATGGGAGTTTTTGCAGATGTGCAATCCATTAGATCAAACTTCTTTAAAAGATCAAAATATATATTTAGTTTGACTAATGAATATTCCATCACTAACTTGCTTAACTTGTAAACCAAGAAAGTAAGTTAGTTCTCCCATCATACTCATTTCATACTTGCTTTGCATCAGTTTGACAAACTTTTTACAAAGTTTCTCATCTGTAGAGCCAAAAATAATATCATCTACATAAATTTGAACAAGTATGCTAGAGCCATTAACATTTCTGAAAAATAAAGTTTTATCTACAGTACCTCTTGTGAAGTGATTTTCCAAAAGGAACTTTGATAAAGTGTCATACCAGGCACTAGGTGCTTGCTTCAGTCCATAAAGTGCTTTCAGTAGATAATAGACATACTCTGGGAAATTTGGATCTTCAAAACCAGGAGGTTGACTTACATACACTTCTTCCTCCAAATCTCCATTCAGAAAGGCACTTTTGACATCCATTTGATAGACCTTGAAATTGGCATGGGTTGCATAGGCTAAGAAGATTCTGATGGCTTCAAGTCTTGCAACAGGAGCAAATGTTTCATCAAAATATATCCCTTCTTGCTGACAATAGCCTTTAGCAACCAATCTTGCTTTGTTCCTTACTACTATGCCATTTTCATCCATTTTGTTTCTGAATACCCATTTGGTGTCTATTGGATTCTTTCCTGTAGGCTTGGGTACCAGCTTCCATACTTTATTCCTTTCAAATTGATTTAGCTCCTCCTGCATAGCTAAAATCCAATCAGGATCTAACAAGGCTTCTTCTACCTTCTTTGGTTCCTCCTTAGACAGGAAGCTGTTGTATAGACATTCTTCTTGAGTTGCTCTCCTGGTTTGAACTCTGGAAGAAACATCACCAATAATCAGTTCAAAGGGGTGATCTTTTGTCCATTTTCTTGGTTGAGGTAGATTAGCCCTAGATGAAGAGACCTCAATGTTGTCTTGATGTGTGATTGAGTTTTGATTGCTAGAAACTCCCCCTGAGTTTGTGGATCTTTGATTTGAGATAGGGGTACTTTCTATGGGTGATCTGCCTTGACTTCCTGCTCCTTTTGATAACCCGACGGATGGTGAATTTTGAGTACCGACGGATGAGGCAGGTTGTCTTCCGACGGATAATACAGATTGCCTTCCAGCGGATGAAGCATTATGTAACTCGACGGATGTTGAGTTTCGTGCTTCATTTGTGGTAGATTTGTCTACATTATCCTTAGACACTGTTTCGTGATCACTCTCATCATCACTTTCATCACTGACCATCTCAACATTATCGAATTTGAGGCTTTCATGGTAATCTCCATCTTTTAGTCCTTCAATCTTTTTATCATCAAACACAACATGTATAGATTCAACAACAATGTTGGTTTTTAGATTGTAGACTCTATATGCTTTACCAACAGCATATCCAACAAAAATTCCTGCATCTACTTTAGCATCAAACTTCCCATTTTGATCAGTTTGATTTCTCAGAATATAGCATTTACAGCCAAAGACATGAAGAAAGTTTAGAGTTGGCTTCTTGTTCTTGAACAATTGATAAGGTGTCATGCATCTTGCTTGATTAATCAGAGAGATGTTATGAGTGTAGCATGCAGTGTTTACAGCTTCAGCCCAGAAATAAGTTGGTAATTTTGATTCTTCAAGCATTGTCCTTTTAGCTTCAATAAGAGATCTATTCTTTCTTTCCACTACTCCATTCTGTTGTGGAGTCCTTGCTGCTGAAAACTCATGCAAGATCCCATTTTCCTCACAAAATACTCTCATGACATAGTTCTTGAACTCAGTTCCATTGTCACTCCTGATTCTTCTAACTTTGAAATCAGGATGATTGTTAACTTGCCTTATGTGATTGATGATGATTTCACTAGCCTCATCTTTGGACTTGAGGAAATAGGTCCAAGAGAACTTTGAGAATTCATCTACAATTACTAGGCAAAATATTTTCTTTGAAATTGACAATACATTGACTGGTCCAAACAAATCCATGTGAAGCAGTTGCAGAGGCTCTTCAATTACTGAATCAAGTTTCTTCCTGAATGATGCTTTAATCTGCTTCCCTTTTTGGCAGGCATCACACAGTCCATCCTTTGTAAACTCCACCAGAGGAATGCCTCTAACTAGCTCTTTCTTTACCAGCTCATTCATGGTCTTGAAGTTCAAATAGGATAGCTTCTTGTGTCATAGCCAACTTTCATCTTGACTTGCTTTACTAAGAAGACAAGTTACAGATTCTGCTTTAGTTGAGTTGAAGTCATCTAGGTACACATTTCCTCTTCCCACACCAGTGAGAACCACTTTGTTGTTTTGATTATTAATCACAACAAAGGTTTCTTTATTGAAGGTTACTGAGTTGCCTTTGTCACAAAGCTGGCTAATACTCAACAGATTGTGTTTGAGACCATCCACTAAGGCAACCTCTTCAATGATGACATTATCCTTTGAAATCAAGCCATATCCCACAGTATAACCTTTGCTGTCATCTCCAAAAGTGATACTTGTGCCAGCTCTCTCTTCAAACTCTGTGAGCAGGGTAGAATCACCAGTCATGTGTCTTGAACAACCACTATCCAAGTACCAAAGATTCCTTCTGTTTCCCTGCACACATCAAAATCAAATCAAGTTGATTTTGGTACCCAAGTTTCCTTGGGTCCTGCCTTGTTAGCTTTCTTCTTCTGTTTCTTAGGTCTTAACTCATTTGACTTAGGAATTTCAGATTCTTCCTTAGTCATTTGGGTTGGGCCTTTGAAACCACTAGATGCAACAGAATTATCATGCATGTTATGGCTAACAGGAAATGGCATGCTTGGTGCAAACATGTTATTCCAGTAAGGCATGCTAAATGGCATTTGAGGCATATTGTATGCAGCATAATATGGATTAGGTGCAAATGTCATATTAGCAAACTGTGCATTCATGTTCTGTGTAGGCATAGCATTAACAGGCATGGGAGGCATGGTATTCATGTTAGAGAATTAAGGCTGAACAGACATTGGAGTAGGCATGGCAGATTTGCAATTAACAGACAAATGATTTACACTACCACACTTGACACAGATTTTTCTAGGAGCATATTTGTCAGGTGTGTAGTTATTGTGTTTGTTAATCCCTACTTTACCATTCCTATTATTTTTCTTTTTAGTCTCTGTTTTTACCTCTATCTTCTCAAGTCTGTCACTTAACTGTTTGACAGTCATGTGACCAACATTAGCCTTCTTCCCTTTCTTGGCTTGACTTGACTCTCCTGAAACAAAGTTCTTGGAAACAGACCCATACTTATCATTTAGCTTGGTTAATTTGTCTTTGCTAATGGGTTTGCTTATAGCCGACGGATGAGGATTTTTATCATTCGACGGATAACACTTTTTATTATCCGACGGATAGTCCTCATCATCCGTCGAGTCTACATCTGTCAGCAACCCATCTACCGAAATAGGTTCTAGTTTCTCCTTATTCTTTTTCCAGGCTTCATCACAAAAAGACTCAATTCCTTGAACCTTGGTGATTTGAGCATGAACATCTCTGGATGTTTTCCATGCTTTAATCACCTCTTGTTCACGATCGAGCTGCTTCTTTAAAATTTCTTCCTTTTTCAAGGACTCGGTTAATTCCTCCTTGGCAATTTTACACTCAATTTTTAGTTTCTCAAACTCAACAAACTGAGACTCAAGCACATTATTCCTCTCACTCAAAAACACGTTGTTTTCTTTGATTTTAGCATTTTCTTTAGTGAGGGACTTAAGTGTAACACGCAAATGATACAATTCTGTAGACATGTCATTTATTGAATCATTACACTCAACTTTAGATAAATGTGCAAGGTTTGTAGTGATTACCTGATTGCTTGAGGAACTTGTCTCTGTTTCATCAGACTTGGCCATAAGGGCTAGATTGACATATCTGACACCTTCATCTTCATCCAAGCCAGCAGCTGCCCAGTCATTCTCTTGTGTAATAAAAGCCCTTTCCTTTTGTTTGAGTAGATCAAAGTATTTTTGCTTGTAATCTATAGACTCAAATCTTTTCTTACTAGAATCTGACTTTTTACACTCATTTGCAAAATGCCCTGCCAAGCCACATTTGAAACACTTGAATTTTGATTTATCCACCATGTTTCTATTTGGCTTGGCAGCTCCAAAGTTCTTCTTGAACTTGAGCTTGGAAAATCTTCTTGAAAGGAATGCTAGGTGCTCATCAATGTCCTCCATGTCATCTTGGCTCAATGAATCTTCATTTTCTGCAGCTAGCTCTTTACCCTTGCTTTTACAGGCCTTTGAAGTTGATTCCACAGCTTCCATCTTCACTTCCTTCTCCTTTTCCAGATCAGCAACTAGTGCAATAGATCCTCCTTTCTTCTTTCCTCTCTCCATTCTTTCATCCTGCTCTATTTCAAGCTCATAGGTCTTCAGAATGCCATACAGTCTCTCCAAAGTAAACTCCTTATAATCTTGTGAGTTTCTCAATGAGACTGTCATTGGTTTCCATTCCTTTGGAAGAGATCTGAGAAATTTCAGATTGGAGTCTTTAGTCTGATAGACTCTTCCATGCAATTTAAGAGCATTTAGTAGCTTTTGGAATCTACTAAAAATGTCAGTGAGTGACTCACTTTCTTCATTGTGAAAATCCCCTTATTGCTGAATCAGGAGCTGCATTTTATTTCTCTTACTTGCTCAGTACCATCACAGATTATCTGTATTGTGTCCCAAACTTCCTTGGCAGTCTTGCAGTTGATAATGTTATCAAACATGTCTGCATCAACACCATAGAACAGAATGTTCATGGCCTTTTTATCTTTCCTGACTTGTTCAATATCAGGATCAGGCCATTCATGCCTTGGCTTTGGAACAGATGGTTCATTTCCTGTTGCAGCTCTCATTGGAACATGAGGGCCTCTTTCTATGCAGTCCACATAGGCCTCATCTTGAGAAAGCATATGAAGATGCATCTTTACCTTCCAATGATGGTAATTATCTTTATCAAGAAAAGGAATCTTGACTCCAACATCTTTCTTGTTCATCTTGCTGAATTGTTTTGATCTTTAAACTCTTTGTAGATTAAGAGCTTGCTCTGATACCAATTGTTAGTCCCTTAACAATATAGCAAGAATTACAGAAGGGGGTTGAATGGAATTCTTGAACCTTTTTCTTGAAATAAAAATGTTCAACTCGATTATGGATATATTTGTTTTGATTAGCACAATGCGGAATGTAAACTTGAATGAATCAAAACATAAGTAATTAAAAACAAGAGTCTTTAAAAACTTTCTGGTGGATTTAAACAATTCCACCAAAGATATATATAATATATTGAGAGGACTCTGTGTGCAGAAATGTTCACAGCTGCTTACAAAATAGAACTGCTGAGAATACATGAAATGCTAAAGATTGTGCTTACAAAGATTTCTCTGTGTGTATGTTTCTCATCTATCTCAGTTATTTTTCTATTTGCTACTCTCTTGGTTTATATATTACCAAGATTACAAAGTCAAAAGAACTGAACAAATATAAAATCTAACAGTCTTGATCTTTGTTGCTTTTCGTCCTCTATTACCCAGTTAATGGGTTTCCACAGTGTGTTTGTATCCAACTCGACGGCTGTGTGTCAGCTTTCACTGTTCAACTGATGTTTGAATCTTGATATGATCATCTGTCGACTTTCAGATCATCCGTCGATGACTTAATTGATCATCCGTCGATTGCTATGTTAAACATCTGTTGATAGTCATTTGATCATTCGTCGAAGCTTTGTTAATCATCTGTCGGTAGCTATTTTGGCACTTGACTTCATTTCACTTATACAGAATTACAAGACATTGCTTATGTACAGTTAATCAACCTATTCTGCATATCTAGTTAAAGTCAACATGACTTATATGCTACTACAGATTCTATACAAAGGTGCATACATCACTGTGCTACAAACTTATTATTACATAAGCTACTCACTCGATGGATAATAAGTTAATCATCCGTCGGGACTATAATGAGTTATCCGTCGGGACTAAAACTCTTATCTGTCGAGTGCTACATAATTTCACTAAGTAAAATCTACTTAGACATTTTGTTTAAGTGATCATCAAGTACACAACATATTCACAACAAGTTTCTACTTCTACAGCCAAAGCTGAATATATTGCTGCTGGTAGTTGTTGTGCACAGATTTTGTGGATGAAAAACCAATTGTTGGACTATGGTCTACAAATGGATAGAATTCCCATTTTCTGTGATAACACAAGTGCAATTGGCATCAATGAAAATCTAGTGCAACATTCAAGAACAAAGCACATAGACATCAAGTACCACTTCATAAGGGAACATGTGATAAATGGTACTGTGGAACTGCATTTTGTTCCAAGTGAAAAACAGCTTACAGATATCTTTACCAAGCCACCTGATGAATCCACCTTTTCAAGATTGGTAAGTGAGTTAGGTATGCTTAATTAATCCTGAATCATTTCAAATATTTTTGCAAGTTTTAATGTAGCCAGAAATTTAATTGATTTTTCTGTTTTGGATGAAATTTTGGCTAAGTCAAAATTTACATCCCGACGGATGCTCATTATCCATCGAGTTTGATCATCCGTCGGAATATTAATTGTTAATAAAAATCAATCATTTTTCTGGAGTATTTAACTCGACGAATAACTGATTTATCCTCATCCGTCGAATTGTCTCAATCCTAGCCGTTAAAACTCTGAACATTATCCATCGAGTATACTTACAGTTTGTAAGCATAACACGATGGATAATTGAAGGAATTTTTACAGTTTATTCATTTTTAAACGGCTATTTTGGGCAATTTTTATTGGTTACTTTATTTTACTTTATTATTTTTGACAGTTTATTTTTGAGATAGTATAAAAGAAGAATTCATTTTAATTCTATTCTTTTATCATTCTCAAGATTCAATTACTCTAACTTCTCTCTTCTTAAAAGCAAATCTTCTCTCTGCAACTTTCAAATCTTTAGCAATGGCACCTGTAGTAAAAATCATGTCCCAAACTGGTTATAACTATGAAAAGAACAACTTCATAGCTCTAGTGAACAAGGAGATTCAACAGTCTGGAGACTATCACAAAATGATGGATTTTGTGAAAAGCTGTAAACTCAACTATGATATGCTGGAATCTCCCATCATCTACTGTGAGGTTGTAGAGGAGATATGGACAACTGCAGTGTACAACTCAACTGACAAGACCATCACTTTTACTCTTAAAGGTGAGCAGTTTTGCATTAATAGTGATATTATCAAAGCATGCTTTAGAATTCCTGATAATACTGTTACTGCTCCACACACAGACACTATTGATATAGTTAACATGCTAAATTCCATGGGCTATGCACTGACTACCTCTAAATTAAGTGAAATTAGAAGGTTGGGTCTTAGAAAAGAATGGAGTTATCTGTGTGATGTGGTGACTAAAGTATTTTCTGGTAAAATTAGTAACTTTGATTCTATTAATATATCCATGCTTAACATGCTTTATATGCTAGTTACTGATAAGTATTTCAATTTCAGTGACTTGGTCTTGTTTGAGTTAGGTTTTAAGTTAGGAGAACTCAATAAGAGAGGTAAAAGTGTCTATTATGCTAGATTCTTTATGATGTTTGCTAACCATCTCAGCCAAGAGCACAGGCCAAGAGGGTAAGGGACACAAGCTCACCCCAAACTTATGCCAGAGAGAAGAAATCTAAACTAACTGGGGATACACAGGGTGCACACACAGTGCAAACTGAAGCAATAGACTCAGTCACTACACCCTCTCAAAGTCAGGTTGATGTGGCTCCAGTAAATGTGGAGTAACAGCCAAAATCTCTAGTGATAGAAGCACCTCAAATACCAAACTCACCCACACACTCACTAGATGTTGACATGATCAATACATCACTTCCAAATTCTCCATCTTTAACTCTTTTGGAGAAGCCAGATGTCCAAGCAAGTGAGCATTATCTTTTAGATAATTTGTTGGCTCACTTGCCATTTCTTTCTGAGTCTATTGAGACATCCCGACGGATAAGCTTGACAGTAGTCATCCGTCGGATAGCCATACTATTGTCCCGATGGATATTTCTCATCCGTCGGGTGTCTCTGCACAACTTCAAATTTCTTTAATTCTTAAAAGTGCAGAAGACTTAGTAGTAGTACAATCACTCTTACGACTGAGGGAAGGGAATGAATTGAGTGAGATTCTGGTTTGCTCCCAGGAAAAAGGAGAGAAAATGAGTGACTAAATGCAGTCCATTTCTTCAGGACTGGCAAAAGTGAGTGAGAGGAGTCCCACCTTAGATTGTGAAGGTGAGGGTGTGAGGGTGGGAAGTCAAGGGGGGCCCTTGATGAAAGAAAAGGGAGATCATGAGAGAAAAGCAAATACAGGAGAAATAATGGTGGACATCATTGTAGTGAGTCAATAAATGTCAATGAAGCAAATAGAGAGGATCTATCTCAACATAGTCAAGCTGTTATAGATTCCACCTCTTTGGATGCTAAGACATTTACTCATCATATTCCAGCATATCAACTTTTGGCTGGACAGGGCAATGAAAATGCAGAAAGGATGCTGAATTTGGTGTATACTACTCAATCCATGCAAAGGGCAAAGGATGCTATCACAACTATGCCTTCTACAGCTGGTGATGACATAGACTTTGAAGTTGGTGGATCAGAAGAATTCTTTGGTGATGATAGTGAAGAGGGGTCACTGGACATAGGGGGAGATGTAGGCCCTAGTTCCAGATCTGGTATGCCATCTTGGGCATTTTCAAAGAAATGTGATGAACATTATTTCAAGACCACCCTCATTCAACTCATAAGTCAGACACAATCTGCTCTTCAATCCACAATAAATGCAAGCACCAAGAAGCTCCTACAAGCACACCTTGCTTCTCTTCAATTATAACAAATCCAAGGCTTTCAACACAATCAGGATGTCACTTCTATCAAAAGTGAGATTGATCAAATGAAAAAGGACATTTCTGACAGATTGGATGCTAAACTTCCAGAAGATACAATGACTGATATTAAAGACAGCTAAGGAAGAACACTGATCTTGCAACCAAGGTAGATTCCTTGGATAAAAGAATGACTGCTATGGAAGCTTCTCTGATAGCTATTCATCTACATCAAGCACAGTAAACAGACTTGCTTCAAAAGCTAGTGGCAGCACAAACCTCTTCCTCTACTCTACTTGCTGATAACAAAAAGGGGGAGAAAGAAAGTGCTATTGTCCCACTCAGTCAAGAGGGATCAAGGAGTGAGGGGGAGCAGAAAGTGCTAAACATCCAAGTCAGCAAAGTAATTATGCCAACAATTGCTTTCACAAAGCCACCATCCATGGACAACATTGACATCATAAATTTGGAAGCATCAAAACTAATCACAGATGACAAACTGCTAAAGATTGATGTAGCAGCAGCTGAGAAGGAGTTGAAAGAAAAATGGAGAAAGATAGATGCAGAAATTTAACAAAAGTTTGGGCCAATTCAGAAGCCAGACAAAACATTCATTCATCACTCTCAAGTCAAGAATATCTCTGTGAATGAAATGAGTGTGAATTATCTGGAAAAAGGCCAAATCTCTTGCATCAAATCTCCAAAAGAAGATCTAATCATGAAGCCAAAAAGGACTCAGAGTTCTCAGACAAAAATCCTATGGATATTGTGTATGAGACACCTAGGCCAGATGAGAAGAAGCTGTTGGCTAGGTAAATTGCCTTTTACAAAGATCCAGCTCATTCAGCACTCAAAAGAAGATTAGCCAAGATTTACAGAAATGATAAGGAAATTTGTGTGGTAGCTGGACACACCATGTTTGTGGAAGCTAAGAAGGAAGAGAAAGAAATAATCAGGCAAGAAAAGAAGCAAGCTGCTCTGGATGCTAAAAAGCTTAAATAAAAGAAGAAGCAAGCTGCTATCTTGGCCAAGTTTCAAGCTGTAAAAACCACAACAGAAATTTCTGTACAACCAATTGTAATTGCTGAACCTAAGGATCAGAAAGTGCAAGAAGAACCACAACAGAAAAGAAGATTCAGATACAAGCTCCATTCCAAGAGAAAATTGGATTTTAGTGATGAGGAAAAGGAAGACCACATTCCCAAAAAGTCTACAACTTCAACTCAGACATCAAAACTCTTAGTGGTATTTGAAGAATTCAAGGTGGTGGATCCAACTACGAACATTCATGGTGAACCCATTATTCCTAAGGATGAGCCAGTAGACTGGGATAGTTTGCCAATTCCTGAGCTAAACCTTCCTATCTTCAAGACAAAGAAGACAAAGACAAGAGCTAGCAAGAAAGTGAAACCAGTGACTCTCAAATCCAAGACCCTAGTTAAATCTTAATCCTCAGTCAACAAAGCAAATGTGTTGTACATTTGTGACATCAAAGAGTTTTCTGACATTAACCTCTACTTAGATGAATTGTGTGACGCCCTCCAAATCCGGGGTCTAGATTTGGGGGTCGCTAACTAATAAACTAAGAAATAATATACACAACGGAATTAAAATACTAATTATGACCCCTGCATGCATAAGGATCGAGCACAGGTTATAATATAAAATAGATACTAACACAAACCATTAGTTATTACAACTACAAACCTAATTAGGATAACCTCTACATGAAATTATATTAATCCTCAAAAGTCTAGTAAGTTTTACAACCATTTTATTTCTATAATTATACTACACACTAATGTACAAACTGCACCAGCTCCCAAATCCTACATGCTGCTGAGGCACCTGAAACCTAAAGATCTGAGGATGCACCAGAGGCACCCTCTTCCTAGCAGTGTGCAACAAACGAGGCATCTCAAGCCCCCTCTGAAAGATCAGCACAATAAAACAAGTATGAGCTGTGAAATACTCAACAAGCAGTATAAGTATATGCTCGAAAAGATAACAACAATATCATGCTGATAAAGAAAGAACAACAAATAATAAATGATATATGAATAAAACTGAAGCTCACAATAAGCTTATAAAACAGTAAACGATAAGTTTTAGATTGGGAATCACAATATTCCGGCGGATGCCTTATCACATGTTGATCATCCACTGTGATAGAGCTGGATCATAATTCATAGAATTTAGATCCCAAAAACGAGTACTCCATAAAAGCTACATACCGGCCATAATCGATATATACTTTAGTAAAAAGGCACACTGTGGCCAAAGGACAAAATTGTATTAACATATTTTAATTAGCACAACGTCCTAAATGCTGGACCGTCCGCCCGGGCCACTTACGCATCTTCCAATCAAAATCATTTTCCGTTGTAAAGGAATCGAATGAATCGATATCCTTTCATAATCTACTCCCCATTTCACATGGTCTGGAGTAATTTCAACAACTGATTGCGAAATAACCGGAATTATTAGTTACTCGCTAAATAGAAATATCATGTTCTACTGTATGGAGTGAAATGGGATAACATAGTGATTCACTATGTATCCGGAATGAAATTAACATTTTAATAGGAAGATTACTAGAATCATATGGCTCGAACAATCTATAAGTATTCGATAGTACTGTATCAAAAGGGTTTAACTATCAGCAATATCAATCTTAATTATATAATAATTATCTATTCTGAAATTGGAATAGGACAGGGGTACTTGCCTGGTATGCAACAGACTGAATCTTAACCTTTGAGACCTTGACTGCTCTCCTGGACTTGATTCTATAAATCAAACACACTCATTTAATAACCTATATAATTTTAGGATTACGTATATTCAACTCAGCGTCTACCCAATCGTTTATCTAATCAGGGCATTGAAAGATATAAACAGATAGCATGCATAACACATAGAACTGAATCATGTTACCCACATAACAAATAAGTTAGATTGTTAAAAGATAGGCCTCGGTGTTTTTAAAACTGAAATCGGGTCAAAATAGGGTTTTTACGATAAATAATCGACCCAGAATAACTCGTAAAATAATTGACCCTTTTGATATGAAAGGATTCGAGTCTCGAAAGTATTTTTAATGGAAATAGATTATTTTTCTGAGTCTAGACACGTTCGTTTCGTATTAAACGGATGAACGGTTTATTTATTATGATTAAAATAAGATTAAATCAATTAATAATAATTATTAATTGATTTTTAAATACTCAAATATATTTTAAAAGGCTTAAAAATAATTTTTTTAAGATTTATTTGGCCTAATTATGAATAATTATACTTTATTTAATAATTTAAAAGTAAAATTAATTGATTAAACAAATTAATCAATTAATTGAATCTTAAATAATTGACTAAAATAAATTATAAATAATTAAAACAAATCTGGATTTTTAAAATAATAACATAAAATAAATTTTGGGAATTTAAAAGAATTTAGTTAATTATTAAAATAATTAACCAAATTGAATTTAGAATTTAAATTGATTTAAAAGTTTTAAAACTGGATTTTGATTTTGATTTTAATGATTTATTCTACACAAACAGAATATTGAGTTGGAACAGTTTGGGGATTTTAAGATTGAAGGCGGGTCAAGCTGTCGGGTCGGAATCGGGTTAACGGGTCAACCAGGAACCCTACCGGAATCACCAAGAAGGTGACCGGTTGCTGGGATTGTCCCAGTTGCCGGCGAACTTCCTGTGACCCCTGTAACCTCCGACGAGCACGAACAGTGCCAAAATCAATGCGTAACGACGAGTTCTTTCCCCCCAATCAATCTGAAATGACACCAGCAACCCAGAAATACGAATCAATCGCCCCTAACCTCGCCTTAACTCTATGTCCGGCTAAAATCAAACAAAAGTCCGGCTAACATAGTTTCTTACTCGATTATATACCAAAATCAACGATTAAGCTATCAAAATAAAGCCCGGAATCAACATAATTCATTCATAACCTTTAAATCAACAACCCAGCAACAGTAAGAACAGAAATCGAATTTTAAAGATCATGGTAATTTCGATTTTTGCTAATAACAAACTCAAAATGCTACAATACCTATATCAATCCGAAGCAAATCAGTTCTACAGTCTTATACAAACAATCAAATATGCAAAAATTCACTCAATAATAAAGCCCCGATTTTGTCGATTCCGATGAGCGGGGTTCGAGCAAAATACCGAACCTTTGTTCGAGTAGTTGATGCCAACCGGTTCGTCTCTTTACAAACTACAACTTTGTACCAAGAACACTTCAAACAATCCCTGAATTGCAGGTGAATCTTTGAGAATGAAATGGTTTTTGGTCTGTGTTTATCCGACAAGGAAGAGAGGAAAGACTCTGATAATTATCTGATAGTATTTTTAGTTTTTTTTTATGAAATGTACAGATAAACATAGCTGCTAATTATACTTAGTAAATTATTCCCGATAAATCGCAACCTGATACTTTTTTATCATAATTTAAAATTATATGCCCAAATTAATACTTTACAGGGAAATGTTTTTAAATCAGAATTTATATATAATTACAAAAAAAATTATGTCAAAAGTTCCCTGAAATTAGGTACATCTTAAAAATACAAAAATATGGGCTATTCGAAGAGTCCTTGATTTTATAAAAATAGATGTACGAATTTTGTGGGCTTTTATGTCCCGGTCGGGGCCCGGTCCGTTTAATTTTTGAGAAACCAAAATATTTTCTAAAATAAAATTAAAGCTCGAAATTAATTATAAAATACCCAGATAATCATATAACAAGTTTTTACACGTAATACGGAAGAAACGTAATCTGACACGCGTTCAGATTGCGGCTCAATTCATATAATTGCACTTTAAATACTAAATAAATATTCGAAAATACCCTATTCCTCGCATGACTAATTTTAACACATATTGCACAATAAAACATGGCAACACACCTTGAGATTTAAATTAAATAGAGAATATTTATCATATATATCATCAAATATATACAGAAATTTCCCGGTTATTCCAAATTGGAAGAAGTGAGAGGAATTGATGCTCACAAACATCTTTCTGAAATACTGGTATTCAAATATAAGGGAGGAAAAGAGATCATATGGTCACTTCACATGATTCTTCTAGAAAGCCAAGCTGTTCTAATAAAGATCTACTCATCATTCAAAAAGAACTTTGGATTCAATGTGACTCCAAGAAGATTAGTTCTAATGAAGATTAAGGAGGTGAGGAGTAATAGAGCCAAAGATGCACTACCAAAAATTCTGTCAATTCCATCCTAACACTCTTTTAAGCATAAAACATGCAATATCCATTCCTTCTTTCGAATATGCCCTGAAATGCAAAATACTACGAAAACACATCAAAATCACAAATAACTTGAGTATAAATAACCAATTCGAGCCTTAACGAAGCGTTGTAAGTGGATATAAATTCCACTTATCATTCCGTATTATTTTGTGACATTTATTTGATTAGATGTACTGAATATGTATGTAACTATTTGTTGCTACGTATTTATTGTGTAACGTTCCATATTATGTGTGATTGATAAGATAACAAATTTGCAGAAGTCCCCATTCTTAGTCATGTATAAGAATAAGATTCTGATCATTGGAAAGTATGATACATAGAACTTAGAACTAATTTGCGCATGTTCTGGAACACATCGATACCTTGTCAAACTTCGATTTCACTTGACGAGGGACGTAAACTAGCCCCTCATCAAATAAGAATTAGAACCCGGTCACTTGGGAAGTGTGGCATAAAGTATAAGATGTCGGTCACTGGAAAAATGTGGCATAAGGTGTGATTTAGGACTGTGGGACTAAAGATAAGAATTTTTTATTAAGATATATTGATTTATTAAGAATTGCGATGACGTGGATTATACAATATGTTGTGTTCTTATTTTTGATATCTGTTATTGAATATATCGTATGAATCTTATACTAATTGTTATAGAATATTTGTGTGATCCTGTGTGATAGATGTTATATATAATATGTATAAAAGATGTTTTTGAAAAAGATATAAAATATTATATTTAGCTGTCTAACGGTAGTTGCTTGTTGGTAGAGGTGGCCAAACGGGTGGTTCAACCCGCCCGAACTCGCCACGGCTCGCTTAATAAACCGTTAAAATTCGAGTCGTAGCGGGGCGATTTAAACTCGGCACTGAACATGAATAGTTACGGTGTGAATACGGTTTCATTATATTCTAACCGTGAATCGGCACGACACAGCTCGTTGAAACGGCACGGCACGAGGCTGAACCGGGACGCGAGAACAGAACGGCACGCGAACCCGCTCGAACCCGCGTAACCCGTTCGAACTCGCCTGACCCATGCAAACCGCCCGCACGTTATATTATTCTTAGAAGTCAGGACATATTCAGTTGGTTTGGTCGTCTTGTGGCCCACAAGTTGTGGGAGTATGCATGTGACACTCTAACTCTATAACTAAAATATGCACAAATATATATCTAAAAAAGCTGCTCGCAATCATGACATCAGGTTCTGCAGTTACAAGTTGTATACTTGTATTGTTTAAATAATAAAAAACTTAACTCACCCCACCCCGTCCCGTAAACCCGCCCCGCCCCGCAAACATAAACCCGCTGCACGCGCCCATTTTCTGTCTGGTATTTATAATCTTTCCTGACCCGTTCAGCTCGTATAAACCGCGAGCTACACACGAGTTCAACTTTTACGAACCGGCACTAACCCGGCACGAACCGTATATCTAGACGTGCTGTTCACGAATTAAGATATAGCCAACTCGGCCCGATAAAAAATCGGCACGGCACGTCCGGCACACCCGTTTGGCCACCACTACTTGTTGGGTTTAGCAGCTCATCCTTTTAGTTTTTCAGGTTCCGTCTAAGATTTGAGTTGGATAGCATTGGAGTTCGAGGACTTAGTGTTGGAGTAGATTAATTTTTGGACTTCTGTTGGCTGGACTTTCGTAATAGTACCTTTGTCATAGAATTTTGGATAAATAATTATATTATAATTTAGTTTCTGTTTAGATTTAATAGTCCGAAAGTGCGGGTTGTTACATTTGGTATCAAAGCAGGCTGTCCTTTAGAGTGTGTTAGGTATGGGACTAGTACATTCCCTAGGATGCGTTCCTGTGGACCATAGTTTACGTTTGACCTATAGGAGATTAGAGGGACTACATGTATAGGATTCTTATGAATTTACGGACCAAATTCTTTTTAAAAATGGGTAGTATGTAATATCCCGTAAATTTTAGAATTAGATTAATAATAAAATAATAGAATTAAAAGGATTAAAATTGAATAAAGATTAGGATTTAAAATTTGAATTAGACTAGTGGGCCTAAAATTTGGATCAGATTATATAATTGATAACTTGTAGGTTAAAAATATAGAGTTTTGTATCGTTACAAATATATCATATCCGTCTTCCTCATCTTTATTATTAAAATTCGTAGAGCTCTTTTACCCAAAAATCATCAATCTTCTAAAATTGATATAAAATTCATCGTAAGCCAGAATTAATTGGTTCTGGACTTTTTGGAAAGATCGTTTCGTTCTCTACAACTTTCGTGTTTCATGTTTTCCAAGAAAAATGTCGTTTAAATGGTCAAAATGAGTAAATTCAGATCTGATCGGAATCAGAATTGTGGAGAAGATCGAGATTTTAGATGTGCCGTATTTGATGGGTTGCTAATGATTGACTATGTGATCTGATGTGAATAATCGGTTTGCATAATTGAGGTAATTAAGTTTCTGTTGCTCTGTATTATTGTGTGACATTTGTTTGATTAAATGTACTGGATATGTATGTAACTGTTCGTTGCTCCGTATTTATTGGGTTACGTGCCATCTTATGTGTGATTAATAAGATAATTAATTTTTGGAAATCCCCAGTCTTAGTCATGTATAAGAATAAAATTTTGATCACTGGAAAGTGTGATACATAGAACTTAGAACTAGTTTGCGCACGTTCTGGAATACATTGATACCTTGTTAAGCTTCAGTTTCACTTGACGAGGGACGTAAACAAGCCCCTCATCAAATAAGAATGAGAACCCGATCACTTGGGAAGTGTGGCATAAAGTATAAGATGTCGGTCACTAGAAAAATATGGCAAAAGGTGTGATTTAGGACTTTGGGACTAAAGATAAGAATTTTTATCAAGATTTATTGATTGATTGAGAATTGTGATAACGTGGATTATAGAATATGATGTGTTCTTTGTTTTGGAAACTGTTATTGAATATATCGTATGAATCTTATACTAATTATTATAGAATATTTGTGTGATCATATGTGATAGATGTTATGTGTAATATGTGTAAAACGTGTTTTTGAAAAAGATAAAAAATATTAATTTGAGCCGTCAAACGGTAGTTGCTTGTTGGGCTTCGTAGCACATCCTTTTAATTTTTTAGGTTTCTTCTAAGGTTTGAATTGGATAACATTGGAGTTCGAGGACTTAGTTTTGGAGTAAATTGATTTTTGGACTTCCATTAGTTGCGCTTTCGTAATATTACCTTTGTAATAGAATTTTGGATAAATAATTATATTATAATTTAGTTCATGTTTAGATTTAATAGTCCGAAAGTGCGGGTTGTCACAACAGTTAACCATCATGGAAACTATTTGATTGTCATGGATGATGGTGTAAACCACTACGGTATTCCAGAAATCACTGAGAAGGTCCAGGTAGAGCACTGGATTTTCATTTAGGGCTCCTGAGAGGTATGACTCAGAGATGAACTTCACAAGCATATGAAATTTTTCTGGTGCCTGAGTTGGATTAACAAAGGCAAGAAAGTCGGCTCCATCCTGAGGAATAACAGCCCTTACGTTGTTAGCAGCCATTTGAGAGATTGGGTTTTAGTGAGTTAGTATTTTTGGAGAGAAAAAAAGGTTGGAGAGTTAAGAAAGGTGAGAGTCGCAGTGATTAAGTCAATTTAGATCTCAAAAGCGTAAAAAGGGGTTATATCAAGATGTCTGGGTATTTATAGGGTAGAATGTGACTTATCGATAAGAGAAGAATGAACGATTTAGAATTACTTATAGAGAAGTCACATGACTTGTAGAGATCTTATATCGAGATGTCATTTCCGGACTCTTATCGAGAACTAGATAATGACTTATCGAGATGTTATACAAATACAAAGTTTGTTTTTTTGGACTGAATTATTCTAATTTATATTGAAAAAGTCAACATAAAATTAGAATTGATTTTATATCAAAAGTATTTTACTGAAATAATTTATTGAATTAAATTATTTCAGTTCTGAGTTGTCGAGAAGTCTAAAATTAGAACCGTAGAGAACTCCATATTGATAATATATCGAGATCTCTACAACACTTGTCGAGAAGTCATAAATAGACTTATCGAGAAGTCTATCAAGAATTCATGAAAAAAGACTTATCGACAACTCTATCGAGAAGTCATAAAATGACTTATCAACAAGTCATTTAGACTTATCGAGAACTCGGTTCTCTATATACTTTTGATCTATCTTGAATTTGTGTTATATAAATTTCACATATTGACAAAGTGAACTAACATTTTAGACAGGTTTTCTTAGAATTAGAAAATTTTCAAGTTATATATATTTTTTAAAAATAAATATGCAGATATTTCTGAAATATTTATAGATCATATTCCAGTTAATTCCTAATTAAATCAAATTTATTTTGATTTATCAGGAGTTATTCTACTGCGGCATGTTGAGTTCTTACGTTTAGGATAACGAGTTTAACATACCAATTTCACTTACAAGTCTAGTGAAGGTTACTTCATCCAAAAATTTGGTGAAAATGTCAGCCAGCTATTTTTTTGTTGTATAAAAAATAAGGTCAATAGTACCATTAGCAGCAAGTTCTCTAATAAAATGGTACCTTACATCATTGTGCTTAGTTCTAGAATGATTACTGGATTAGCAACAATAAATATTGCACTAGTATTATCATACATTATTGGAATCTTTTGTAATACTAGGCCATAATCCATTAGTTAATTTATAATCCAAAGAATTTGAGCACAAGAACTTCCAACATCTATATATTCAGCCTCAGTTTTGAAATTTCACATAGATTACTATTTCTTACTACACCATGATACAAGTCTTTGACCAAGGAATTAACAACTTCCACTTGTACTTTTTCTGTCTACACTGCATCCAACAAAATCTGCATCTGTGTATCCAAGAGCTTCAAAACCAGTTCCATTAGGATACCATAATACCAAGTTTGGTGTTCCCTTCAAATATCCAAAAATCCTCTTGATAGCCATTATATGTGATTCTTTAGGATTTGCTTAAATTCTAGCACATAGACATGTAGCAAATATGACGTCTAGTCTACTTGTAGTTAAGTAAAATAGAGATCCAATCATTCCCTTATAGCTTGAGATGTCTACACTTTTTCCTTTCTTATCTTCATCCAATTTGATAGCTGTAGACATAGGAGTAGATGCAGATGAGCAATCCACCATTCCAAATTTCTTCAGAAGATCCTTGACATATTTTGTTTGACTGATGAAAATTCCATCACTTCTTTGGCTAACTTGAAGGCCAAGAAAGTAACTCAGTTCTCCCATCATGCTCATCTCATATTCACTCTGCATGAGTCTTGAGAATCTTTGACACAACTTTTCATTAGTAGAACAAAAGATGATATCATCTATATAGATTTGAACTAGAATGATGTCATCACCATGTTGCTTGTAGAATAGAATTTTATCAATTGTGCCCCTAGTGAATCCATGTTTAGGTAGAAATTCTAATAATGTGTCATATCATGCTCTTGGTGCTTACTTCAATTTGTAGAGAGCTTTTAAAAGTTTGTAAACAAAGTAAGGAAATTATGGATCTTCAAAGCCAGGTGGTTGTTGAACATAAACTTCTTCTTCTAGTTCACCATTAAGAAATGCACTTTTCACATCCATTTGATACACCTTGAAATTGGAGTGTGTAGCAAATGCAAGGAAAATTTTTATTGCTTCAAATCTTGCAACTGAAGCAAAAATTTCATCATAATCAATTACTTCTTCTTGTGAGTATCCCTTGGCAACCAGTCTTGCAATTTTGTTCCTGTACACTCATATTGTTCCAATAATGCTTTTGTTTCTTGGTGCAGGAACCAATTTTCAAACTTTATTTTTTAAAATTGATTTAGATCTTCTTGCATAACAGTTATCCAATCAGGGTCAAGTAGAACTTCTTCAATTTTCTTAGGCTCAATTTGAGACAAAAAACATGCATGTAAACATTCATTTGTAGTGGCACTTCTAGTCCTCACTCCAGCATTAAGTTCACCAATTATAGTGTCTCTTGTATGACTTATATCCCATTTTCTGGTGTGATGAATTTTATAACTAGAATTGTCCTCATTTTCTTTATTGCAGGCATAATTTGCAGAACTATAATCTCTTTCTCCCTTGAGTTTGTGCCATCAAATTCAGGTGAGCTTGTTTCTTGAGATGAATTATCATTGTCAGAATTTACTGGTTCACTTGTCTCTTTCTTCATTCTATTGTCTACATTATTTACTGCTACATCTTCAGAATCACTGTCAGGATTGAGATTTTCAAATCTTAAAGTTTCATCTTCATTTTCATCAAGGCATTCCAAGCCTGGATTCTTGTCATCATCAAATGTCATATTTGTGCTTTCCATTATTTTTTCTGCTCTAGCACATAAACTCTGTAACCAGTCCTTTCCAAAGAATATCCAGGAAAGATAGCTTCAAATACTTTAGAATCAAATTTCCCAACATACTCAGAGTAGTCTTTTAACACAAAGCACTTGCTTTCAAACACATGAAAATGCTTAACAATAAGCTTTCTTTTTGACATGATTGAGTAGTGTGACTTGCCAAAAAAATTTGTGACGACCTCCAAACCCGGGTCAGAAGTTTGGGGTTCACAACACACACATACACACACAATATATAAACCTGTTTATGAAATAAAATATGCAATGAGCCTAAATTACACAACCACAAATTGTAATAGGTTAAATTATGAACACAAGCCACGACCTTAATTACATTACAACGTACCAAATCCTAACTAGGTTAACTTACAACTGATAATAAAACATCCTTACAAACTTTCAAAAACTCAAAACTAAAGTAAAAGGCTCCTGCTAGGTTATTCCGTCTCAACCTGGAATTCTAGCTCGCACATTGGTCTAGGGATCCTCGCTACCAACAACTTCCTTCTTAACTGGAAAAGAACATAAACAGATTTGCAAGAGTGAGCTAACTAGCTCAGTAAGTCACAATGACAATACTGAGATTAAACAATGATCAAATGAAATGATTTTAAAAAAAATCAAGTTATTGTCAAGCAATGATTAGAAATGGATATTCACTTTTATTTTAAAACTCAAGGTTAGACTGCTGATCAGTCATGCACTAACCACGATCAAGGCACATAGCTCTACTCTATATACTGGATCCAAGGCACACATTGGCTAATACAAGCACGAATTTGGTCTACATTTTTAGAGAAACCATATAATCTATAATAACAACATCATAAACAATGTAATTCAATAGACAGAATCATAAACAACATTGATAAGACATTCATCTCAAAGCAAAGGGTGATTCGTGAGCACCATAAAGGTATAACAAGGTATGCATGAATAATGGCTTCAATCCTGTAAAAGAATCAGGTACCAGAAGAACAATGGTTTAATGGTTTTACAAGAATTGGTTCTTTGATGTTATAAGGTATTGTAGAAAGTATGAGTGTTTATACGTTAAGAAAATCCATTTCAGTGATTGGTATGTGGTGTATATGTATTTGTGAAGTAGTATCGTATGTATGTGGTTTAGTATCTAAGATTCCAACAATCAATGGTTTACGAAGAATAAGGCTTACAGTTCAAATATTAAATGATGTGATCAAGGTTTAAGGATAAGCACTTCAAATCACTTACAATATAAAATAGAAACCATTCGGAATACTTAATAATATATTTCGAGAAAGTTCAGAATACTTGCCTTATCTCAACTGCTCTTCTCTTTTACTTGCACTCGTTTATCTATTCTATTCACTGACCACTTGCTTTCCCTTTATACGCCTCACTTTGTCTGCTAGACATTCTCTTTCTCATCTTAGTCTAATCGTCACGTCAACGTTATAAGCTTCTATCTACCCTTCGTTTCTCCCAAATCCGACGTACGGATTGAAAGTTATGTCAAAAATCATCAAACAAAGAATACATAGGCATATCACACATTAATCAGGTCACACATAGCACATAACACATAAGCTAATCGATAAAAATAATTTTTCAAGGATGGTTCGGGAATAAAATGAATTTTCGGGTATTTAATACGATTTTTTGAACATTTTTCGGGACTAAACGGGTAACATAATTATTTTTTAAATAGATAGCAAGGTCCGAATACCCGAATCTGACTTTAAAATCATTTAATAATAAGTGTCGATCCTTAAATATAATTTAGAAAAAATTATTTTAAAGCTGAAAACTATTTTTTGGAATTTTTAAATCAAAAGAAATAATTAAATCTAATTAAATAATCAATTAAAATTAATTAATCAATTAATATTTAAATTAATTGACCAATTAAATAATTTATTATTAACTAAAATTAATAAACTAAATAATTGGATTATTTTTAAATAAAAAATGAATTTTGGAATTAAAATAATAATTTTTGGAATTTTTAAATAATAAAATCAATTTTCTGAAATTAGAATAAATAGAGAATACAATTTTTAAAAGTTTTTAAAACAGAAATACATAATTTGTAAAGTTTGCAAACTATAGGGGATTAAACTTCAATTTCCCCCCTGTCGTCTTCTCCGGCCACCGCGCCGCCGGCCGGTCGCTATTAAGGGCGACCGAGCTTTCTAACCATCTGCAAAACTTTCCTAGATCGACTCCAAACTTACAGTACTTAACCTACTCAAATCCAGCAACTCATATATGGCATCAAAACATACAAACAACCTCTGAACAATCCGAAAAACCGGCTCAAACTTTTCCGGTGACTCCCTTGCCGTTTTCCGGCGAGGTCGGTCCCGGAATCGTTTGGCCTCCAAACTGGTACCATTCAATTCCTCTTTCCATAATCTCTATACTGTTAACAATTAATTCAACTAATAACCCCTAGATGAAAAATGCCCAATTTTCAATTAAGAACGTTCATACTATATAAACCCTAATTTTATTAATTCGAGAATCAAACACAAATTTGAACATGTTATTGAACTCCAAATCAAGCATATAATATACCAAAAAAAACAAGATTCAATTATTTACAACATGCAAGCATCAAATCACATAAACAATATCAAAATCAAAAATTCGTATCATTAATTCGAATGTAAAGAAAAATATAGAAAAATATCGATTAGTTCTGTAGTTGTATGGATGGTGTGAAGGGTTTTTAGCACATAAACGCAACAAAAACGTAAATTTAATCTTAAAAAAAAAAACCGAAACCCTCTGCAGGATCCATGCGAAAAAATAATATTTAATTCGTAGTTCAGTGTGTTTACCTTAAGAAGCTTTACGTTAATGGAAAGATGGAGATCTTTAATAGCGATCCAAGAACGATGAACGGAGATCCTTAGCAGCTGCTCCTCAAGTGTGAAGCTCTCCACCGGTATCCACCAAGAAAATGATGTAATGAAGGAGGAGGAGATGGAAAGAATTAGAGTTTTGTAAATCTTTTTGGTTGAGGCAAAAATAGGGTTTATAATAGTATATTTATAGGCAAAATTTTCAGCTGAAAATTTTCCCATAAAATATTATTATTATTAACCCTTTATTATTCTCACTAATAATTAAAACACCTTTTAATTATTAATCCGTTTTCTAAACTCTTTAGAAATAATTCTCTCACTTGATTTAACTTTCAAAAATTAAATTCTTAATTAATAATATTAAGAACCTTTTCTTAATTAATTTATAATCAATTAAATCTCATTTAATCAATTATTAAATTTGCCAATTAATTATTTATTTCATAAATAAATAATTATCAGCCATTATTAATTAATTCCTCCACTATTAAATCATTCTCTTTTATGGTGTGACCCTGTAGGTTCAATATTAAGCCGGTAGTAGAAATAAATAATAATAAAACTATTTTATCATTATTTATATAAATTCTCTAATTCATTAAATATGATTAATTAATTAATCATATTTATTCTACATCATGAGGGATACTTCTCAGCATATCGCGACTATCCGGATAATACGAATTCACTGCTTAGAATACCAAGAACCTATTCAGTGAGTAGTTACCGTACAATTAATTCCTTCTACCCTGCAATGTCACGATTAAATACAAGGCATGGAACTTGTGTCAAGCCTATCTTATTTAATCACTTGCTTTCCCATTCACTATGCTTAGTTCTATTTAATGTAAATTAGTAACTCCTTTCTAATTTCATTCACTCTGGCCAGAGATTCCTGAACTAACATAAGTGGATCAGCATTGAACATTCTCTTCCTACACGGGAAGGGGTAGATCCTTTATTGACCATACACTATCTTCGTGTACAAATTCCTATACCCAGTAGAGCCCTTATAATTGTCCCTTGAGACTAAGAACTAAACCAAAGCATAGTTCAGTGTACACAAGATGACTATGATGATCTCAAGTCTAAGGATACTTGTACAAATATCACTATGTGAATAACTGCTGACACGTGAGTGAACTCCATCAGTTGTTCAGCTGTGTGAGTCATGTTCAGTGAACTTATTCTATAATAAGCACCTACATACTAGCTATAGTGTCACCACACAAATGTCTATGAGAACAGACATCCTTCATAATGAAGCAAGCATAGTATGTACCGATCTTTACGGATTATTAATTACCAGTTAGTAATCCTACGACCAGGAACTATTTAAGTTTAGAGTTATCATCTTTTAGGTCTCATTATTATGATCTCATCACAATCCATAAAAAGCTTTACTCTAAACTGTGGTATATCTTATTTAAACATTTAAATAGATAGAGCCCGCAATAAAAACAAAACAAGCCTTTTATTAATATCAATGAAATCAAAACAAATTACATAAAAGTTATTCCTAAATCCTCATACATGATTGGACTTAGGACATATCTCTTTCAATCTCCCACTTGTACTAAAGCCAATCACTCTAGTATCTAATACCCATCTTGTCTTTATGACGATCAAAGTGACTCTGAGAAAGTGGCTTTGTGAGTGGATCTGCTACGTTGATATGTGTGTCAACTCTCTCGACGTTGACATCTCCTCTTTCAACAATCTGAATTACACCACCATTCAGAGTAAACACGTACCCTGACATAGATTTGCTATCACTTTCTGATTGAAAACTAGAGTCAGTATAACCCTCTATTTTCAACTCAGATTCACCACCAAAAACAAGAAAAATGTCCTGAGTCCTTCGCAAGTACTTAAGGATATTTTTCACTGCTTTCCAGTGGTCTTCACCTGGATTGGACTGATATCTGCTCGTCACACTAATTGAATAAGCAACATTAGGCCTTGTACACAACATCGTATACATGATAGATCCTATTGCTGAAGCATAAGGAATCTTACTCATACACTCTCTTTCCTCAGGTGTCTTAGGAGACATTTTTTCGGAAAGGGACACTCCATGGCTCAACGGTATGAGACCTCTTTTGGAGTTTTCCATGCTAAACCTTTTAAGCACTTTCTGGATGTATATACCCTGTGTAAGACCTATCATTCTTCTAGATCTATCTCTATAGATCTTCATACCGAGAATGTAGGATGCTTCTCCCAAGTCCTTCATGGTAAAGTTCTTTGATAGCCATACTTTGACTGATTGTAGCATCGGTATATCATTTCCTATAAGAAGTATGTCATCCACATACAATACAAGAAATGTTACCGCGCTCCCACTAACCTTCTTGTAGACACATGGTTCATCTATGTTTTTGATAAAACCAAACTCTTTGATTGTCTCATCAAAACGGATGTTCCATCTACGAGAAGCTTGCCTTAAACCATATATAGTTCGCAGTAGCTTACACACTAGGTGTTCATTTCCCTTGGAAAGAAAACCCTCGGGCTGTGTCATATACACTTCTTCCTTAATTTCCCCATTGAGGAAGGCCGTTTTCACGTCCATTTGCTAGATCTCATAGTCGTAGTAAGCAGCAATCGCAAGCAAAATCCGAATTGATTTTAACAGGGCTTCAGGCGAAAAAGTTTCATCAAAGTCAATCACTTGCCTTTGTTTGAATCCTTTTGCCATGAGCCTGGCCTTATAGGTCTCCACCTGGCCATCTGCTCCAATCTTTCTTTTGTATACCCACTTGCACCCAATAGGCTTAACACCTTCAGGCGCCTCAACCAGAGTCCATACTTGGTTGGTATACATAGATTCCATTTCGGATTTCATGGCACTATTCCATTTCTCTGAGTCAACACTACTCATAGCCTCATTATAGGTCAAAGGGTTGTTGATAAGTGGCATTTTATACCACTTAGAGCGTCTTAAAATGGCTTAAATTGGTGTCTTGAAATCAAGTATTTTGTGTATTTGATGCATTTTTCTAGTATTTATGCATTTCAGGGTATTAGTTGCATTTCGGGGGAGGAATCATCAAGAATAAGCCTTGGCATGTGTTCACCATTGCGAGAGGAAAGAAACGGGCAGATTACGGCGAAGGAACGGAGCAAAAATAGATTTTTTCCAGTAGAGGTCTGAGCGCCCGCTAGCGCCCGCTCAGCAATGAGCGGCCGCGCAGCGTCGGGAAAAAAGATATATTATTTCAGGACTTCTACTTCTGTTTGGTTTCCACTTCTATGTAATCTGAGTTTTATGGGACTATTATATAAGTAGATTTGAGACATTTTCACAAGTGTGGATTGAAGAAGATCGTATTTTTACGCAAGGAGCGAAGGAGATAAGGAAGAAGACCGATTTAGCACACCGCAATGAAGAGGAAGCATATTTTCTTGTGATTCTTGTTTCGTTGTAACGTTGGATGCTAGTTTTCTTACTTTGAACTTATTTACTCTTGTAACGTGCTCCGTTTTAATATAATTAGTTTAGTTATTATTTTCTTGTGTTTGTTTATCATGATTTCATATGAACCCATGATGACGATAAGTGCTATTATGGGCTAATCGTGATCATGGGGTTGCAATGGATTTATTATGGAATTCTTTAGTAATTGTTTAATACTTTAGTGTGTGATGATTGTATGATATCTAGTATTGGTTGTGCGTATTCGTCTTATGTGCGTCACGGACATATAAGATAGGGTGTTAATCTCTTGTGAAGCGACGGTGGATCTTGAGATTTAGAACTTGCCATGCTAGCATAGATTCTTGTACGTTGTGCATGATTAGTGGGTAACTCTAACAGTTTTATTTGCCCTATGTAATCAAAAGGAATAACTTGTGCTTAAATCGTTGTGTTATCAATTTCTGTAGACATATAGGAACTCAACATAATTGATGACTATTCAACTTCTATCTTAATTGTGGATGTTTGGTAGAATGGTATTAGTACAATGAAAGTTGGCTTTTATCAGTTTCATGTTATTCGATTAATATCATCACTGTCACATGCTAAGGGTAATAATAATGGCTATTGAATGAAGTAGTAATGAAGTTGTGATCTCATGAGTGTTTTATTATTGATAATTTGAAGTGTTAAGTAAGTGATTAATTAAGTAGTAAATTGTAGTTAATATTTAATCAACAATCTTAAGTGTTAGTGTCTTAACATTGAGAAGTAATCATACATTGGTGAGTGAGTTTAATTAGACAATAATTAAGTCTGAGTCTCTGTGGGAATGAACTAGAAAGTATTCTATATTACTTGCGAACGCGTATACTTGCGTGAATATTAGTGCGTGATTTCGCCCTAACAAGTTTTTGGCGCCGCTGTCGGGGACTCGGCATATTTGTTTAGTTTATGTACTTACCATCATTGGTCATTAGGACTCAGTGATTAGGACGTAGTAGTTAATTATTATTTCCGGTTGTGTTTCAGGTACTTTAGCAAGCGTTTATGCAAACTCGTTCTCGTGCTCGCAAGAGGACTTTAGATACAGCTGAGGAGACAGACGAAGTTCTTGATATTCCGGAGAAGTTAGATTTTGAGGATTCGGATTCAGGAACTGAGCGGAAAGAACCAGTAAACATGGGAGATCGTATTGTTCAAGCTGATCCAGCTCTTATGGATTTTTCTCGGCCTAAAATTGATGACATTCAGTCAAGCATCCTTCATCCGGCTATTCAAGCTAACACATTTGAAATCAAGCCGGGCACTATTCAGATGGTGCAAAATTCTGTTTCTTTTGGAGGAGCGGCAACTGAAGACCCCAACATGCACATAAGGAATTTTGTCGAGATCTGCAGCACTTTTAAGTATAATGGCGTGACTGATGAGGCTATCAAGTTGAGGCTTTTCCCATTTTCACTGAGGGACAAGGCTAAAGACTGGTTACATTCTGAACCAGCTGGGTCCATCACTACGTGGCAAGATCTTGCGCAAAAGTTTCTGGTAAAGTTTTATCCGATGGCAAAGACTGCTGCTATGAGGAGTGCTCTTACTCAGTTTGCGCAGCAGCCTACAGAATCCATGTGCGAGGCTTGGGAACGCTACAAGGAAATGTTGAGAAAATGTCCACATCATGGAATGCCGGATTGGATGGTGATCACTGGTTTCTATAATGGTTTGGGGGCCCAATCTCGGCCCATGCTCGATGTAGCAGCTGGAGGTGCCTTATGGGCTAAAAGCTATACTGAGGCGTATAATCTTATAGAGACGATGGCTGCAAATGAGCATCAAAACCCAACTCAGAGGATGACGTCAGGTAAGGTAGCAGGTATTCTGGAAGTTGATGCAGCCACCGCTATTGCAGCCCAGCTCCAAGCGCTATCAATGAAGGTTGATTCTCTGGCTACATATGGAGTTAATCAAATAACTATGATTTGTGAGCTTTGTGCAGGTTTTCATGCTACGGATCAGTGTTCTCTTGTCAATGAATCTGTTCAGTATGTGAATAATTATCAGCGACAACAGCAGCCTGTGCCAGCGACCTATCATCCTAACAACAGAAATCATCCAAATTTCAGCTGGGGGAATAATCAGAATGCTATTCAGCCACCATATCAGCAAGGAGTGAGTAAACAGTTTAACCCACCTGGATTCCAGCAACCACAGCAGTATGCTACAAGGCAATCATATCCTCAACAGGGAAGTACAGCTGCACCTACTAGTGCTGATTTTGAGGAACTTAAGCTGTTATGCAAGAGTCAGGCGGTTTCTATCAAGACCTTGGAAAATCAAATCGATCAATTAGCCAATGCAGTGCTCAATCGTCAACCTGGCACTCTTCCCAGTGACACGGAAGTACCAGGCAGGAAGGAAGCTAAAGAGCAAGTCAAGGCTATTACCTTAAGGTCTGGAAAAGTTGCTGATGCTGAAAAGGCAAAAGAAGGAGAAACTGAAATTAGTGATGAAGAATCTAAGCAAAAGGAGAAAGCGGCAGAACCAAGGAAGACTACTGTTGAATACACTCTTCCTGAGGCTAATACAGGGGAGAAGCAGCTCTATCCTCCACCACCTTTTCCTAAGAGATTGCAGCAATAAAAGCTGGATAGACAGTTCGGGAACTTTCTGGAGGTGTTCAAGAAACTTCACATCAATATACCTTTCGCTGAGGCTCTGGAGCAAATGCCTAGTTATGCGAAGTTTATGAAGACTATTCTTTCAAGGAAGGTGAAATTGGATGACCTTGAAACCGTTGCTCTCACAGAAGAATGCAGCACTGTTCTGCAGCAAAAGTTACCACCAAAACTAAAAGATCCAGGAAGCTTCACCATTCCTTGCACCATTGGCAATCTGACTTTTGACAAGTGCCTTTGTGATTTGGGAGCAAGCATTAATCTGATGCTGTTGTCGATCTTTAAAAAGTTGGATCTGCCTGATCTAAAACCCACATACATGTCTCTATAATTGGCTGATCGTTCCATTACTTACCCAAGGGGCATAGTGGAGGATGTGCTCATCAAGGTGGATAAGCTCTTCTTTCCTGCAGATTTTGTTATTCTGGATTTTGAGGAAGATAAGAAGATTCCCATAATCTTGGGAAGGCCTTTCTTGGCTACTGGCCGTACCTTGATAGATGTGCAAAAAGGTGAACTTACTATGCGGGTACAAGATCAGGATGTGACCTTCAACGTATTCAAGGCAATGAAATTCCCTACAGAAGATGAGGAGTGCTTAAAAGTAGATGTGATTGATTCTGCGATTACTTCGGAACTCGATCGCATGCTAATGTCTGATGCATTGGAAAAGGCCTTAGTGGGGGATTTTGACAGCGATGATGAAGATGGCAACGAGCAATTACAATATCTGAACGCTTCTCCCTGGAAGCGAAAGCTGGACATGTCGTTTGAATTTCTTGGTACTTCTGACCTTAAGAATGCTGAAGGAAAGCTCAAACCATCAATAGAGGAAGCACCTACCTTGGAGCTCAAGCCATTACCTGAACACTTGAGGTATGCTTTTTTAGGTGATTCATCTACGTTACCTGTTATTATTTGATCTGACCTTTCAGGTAGTGAGGAAGACAAGCTCTTAAGGATTTTGAGAGAATTCAAATCGGCTATTGGATGGACCATAACAGACATCAAGGGGATAAGTCCTTCATATTGTATGCATAAAATTCTGCTAGAGGAAGGTAGTAAGGCAACTGTGGAACAACAGCGAAGACTGAATCCCATCATAAAGGAGGTGGTGAAGAAAGAAATTCTGAAATGGCTGGATGCAGGCATCATTTATCCTATTTCTGACAGCTCGTGGGTGAGCCCCGTAAAATGTGTACCTAAGAAAGGAGGTATCACTGTGGTCGCAAATGAAAAGAATGAGCTAATCCCCACTCGAACAGTTACAGGATGGAGAGTATGCATGGATTATAGAAAATTGAACAAAGCCACAAGGAAGGATCACTTCCCTCTTCCATTTATTGATCAGATGCTTGACAGGTTGGTAGGTCATGAGTATTTTTGTCTTCTGGATGGTTATTCAGGGTATAATCAGATTTGTATTGCACCAGAGGATCAGGAAAAGACTACCTTCACTTGTCCATTTGGCACGTTTGCTTTTCGCAGAGTTTCGTTTGGGTTATGTGGCGCCCTGGCCACTTTTCAGAGATGTATGATGGCTATATTCTCTGACATGATTGGAAATAACGTCGAAGTGTTCATGGATGACTTCTCCGTCTTTGGACATTCATATGATAAATGTTTGAATAATCTGCGCGCCGTACTCAAAAGATGCGTGGAAACTAATTTGGTGCTCAATTGGGAGAAATGTCATTTTATGGTGCGTGAAGGCATTATTCTTGGGCATAAGGTCTCTAACAAGGGTCTGGAGGTGGACAAGGCCAAGGTGGGAGTTATTGAAAATCTTCCCCCACCTAATTCTGTGAAAGGAATCCGTAGTTTTCTTGGTCATGCGGGTTTTTATCGGCGATTCATCAAGGACTTTTCAAAGATATCTAAGCCGTTGTGCAATTTGCTTGAGAAAGATGTGCTTTTCAAATTTGATGATGAATGTTTAGCAGCATTCGAGACTCTCAAGAAGAGTTTGATCACTGCACCAGTTATTACAACACCAGATTGGACCGAACCGTTTGAGATGATGTGTGATGCGAGTGATTATGCGGTAGGTGTAGTTCTGGGACAGCGCAAGATAAATCTCTTCCATGTGGTCTACTATGCGAGTAAGACTTTAAATGGGGCCCAATTGAACTACACCACTACTGAGAAGGAGCTTTTGGCTATAGTCTTTGGTTTCGAGAAATTTCAATCTTATCTACTTGGTACGAAAGTAACAGTATTCACTGATCATGCGGCTATTCGCTATCTGGTTTCCAAGAAGGATTCGAAGCCGAGACTCATTCGTTGGGTGCTTTTACTTCAGGGATTTGAGTTAGAGATCAGGGATAGAAAAGGTACTGAGAATCAAGTTGCTGACCATCTCTCTCGGTTGGAGAATCCCGATTCTACTTCACAAGATAGGACGTTAATCAATGAATCTTTTCCGGATGAGCAGTTGTTCGCAGTTCAGGAGGAAGAACCATGGTTTGCAGATATTGTAAACTATCTCGTCAGCAATGTAATGCCTCCTAATTTGACATCCGCTCAAAAGAAGAAGTTTCTGCATGAGGTGAAGTGGTATATGTGGGATGAACCATATTTGTTTAGACAGGGAGCTGACCAGATCATCAGGAGATGTATCCCGTTCTGTGAGACGGAGGGGATATTACGAGACTGCCATTCCACGGTTTATGGTGGACACTATGGTGGTGAGAAGACGGCAGCTCGTATTCTGCAAGCAGGTTTTTTTTGGCCTACTTTGTTCAAGGATGCTCATCAGTTTGTTTTAAGGTGTGATCGTTGCCAAAGAGTGGGAAATTTGACAAGGAAGGATGATATGCCATTAAATGTGATGCTTGAAGTCGAGGTCTTTGATGTTTGGGGAATCGATTTCATGGGGCCTTTTATCTCGTCTTGCAATAATCAGTACATCTTGCTGGCAGTCGATTATGTCTCAAAATGGGTCGAAGTTAAAGCTTTACCGACAAATGATGCAAAGGCAGTGCTAAATTTTCTTCATAAGCAAATTTTCACAAGGTTTGGAACACCTCGAGTAATCATAAGTGATGAAGGATCGCATTTCTGTAACCGTAAGTTCACTTCTATGATACAACGTTATAATGTGAATCATCGAGTAGCTACTGCCTATCATCCGCAAACAAATGGTCAAGCGGAAGTGTCTAACAGAGAGATAAAGTGCATTCTAGAGAAGGTTGTTTGTCCGTCAAGGAAGGATTGGTCTTTAAAGCTCGATGAAGCTGTTTGGGCTTACAGAACAGCATACAAAACTCCACTTGGTATATCCCCGTTTCAGTTGGTGTACGGTAAGGGATGTCATCTACCTACGGAGCTTGAGCATAAGGCCTACTGGGCATTGAAAAAGTTGAGCCTGGATTTAGATACAGCTGGTAAGAAAAGAATGCTTCAGCTTAATGAACTTGATGAATTTCGACTTCAAGCGTACGAGAATAACAAAATGTATAAGGAAAAGGTGAAGAGGTGGCACGATAGGAAGCTACATCCTAAGTTATTTGTGCCGGGGCAACAAGTTCTCTTATTCAACTCTCGACTCCGACTTTTTCCAGGGAAGTTGAAATCGAGGTGGTCTGGGCCTTTTATTGTCAAAACTGTGTTTCCACATGGAGCGGTGGAAATTTTTGAGAATGATCTGGACCAAGCATTCAAGGTTAACGGTCAGCGTTTGAAGCACTACTATGGGGACATGGCAAACCGAGAAGTGGTTAGTGCCATTTTGTTGACTACTTGAGAAGGGTACGAAATGTCAAGCTAATGACGAAAAAGAAGCGCTGCGTGGGAGGAAACCCATGAATTGTTGTTACAGGAACCCTTAGAAGTTAATAACCTATCCAAAAACACAAAAAAATCAGAAAATAGGGGCTGAAAAAAAAAATTCCAGTGACCCCCTGAGCGCCCGCTCAGCATTGCTGAGCGACCGCTCAGGGGTCGAGTACCAGAATTTTTTTTATAGTTCAGAAAAAAAAAACAGTTGTAGCCCATAAACCCACGATTTGTTCCCACTACCCCATCATTTTAACCCTTAATTCCCAAACCCTAATCTAATCCACACCCTATATATACATACACCTATCCTACATATCTCCCACAAACTTCCTACACTTAAACTCTCTCCAAAGCACTAAAACTCAGTTCTTACACACTTTTATTCACGAATCAATGGCACCCAAGAGAGCACGCACTATTGACAGCAGCAGCACAGTTCCTACTGCTGATTCATCGAGGGGTACTGCTGCAAGGCCTCGGTTAACTGACAGAGCCGCGGAGGAGGAGTACACTAGGCTGTTGGGGAAGCCGATTCTGAAGGAGAGAGGGTTTTTACCATCAGGGAGGGATGGTGAGTTGCTGCCCATGATTGCAGAGAAGGGGTGGATAGCTTTTTGTGAGTCACCCGAAGCGGTACCGATGAGCGTTGTTCGCGAGTTTTACGCGAACGTGAAGGCCGAAAAGAATGGGTTTTCTGTGGTCCGAGGGCTGATGGTTGATTATCATCCTGCGGTGATTCGCCGTGTGATTGGACAGCGAGAGAGGAAGCCCGAGGAGGAGAACTGGAATGAAAAGACTGCTGAGGATTTTGACTTGGATTTGATTTGTGCGACTCTTTGTAGACCGGGCACAGTTTGGACCTTCAGGACCGGCACTAATGAGTATCGTCACTTTCCGGCGATCGCCATGAACAGGTATGCCTGTGCATGGAATGCATTTATTTGTGCTAATATTTTGCCTTCTTCGCATGCACACGAGGTCACAGTTGATAGAGCACAGTTGTTGTGGGGAATTCTGAATGAGGAGTACTGTGTGGACCTTGGTGAGTTTATCTACCAAGGAATTCTGAAGTTTTTGAGGGGAGCGAAGCATATGAACATCCCTTATGCATCCACGGTTACGAAGCTATGCCGAGCAGTGGGAGTGAACTGGCCGGCTCATGAGCAGTTGCAGTTGTCGGCAGCTCCGATTGATTCTGGGACTCTGAATGGGATGCAGGAGTGGACCGGTGGTAAGCCTGAAGAGCATGGGCTGGGTTATCGTCTTCCAGGAGGGCGTCCAGCATGAGGTGCTACTATGGCTAGGCCAGGGCGTGATGAGGCTGGTTCTTCGAGAGCTCAGGAGGATGCTGGGATGGTTGATGCCCAGTATAGGAGGCTTACACGGCGGATGGATGCTATGTACGAGACGTAGAACAGATTTGCTCAGGAGCTCACCCTTGCGTTAGGGACTGCTTTTCGGGGCCTTGGAGCTGATATCCAGTGGCCAGTTTTTGGTGAGGACTCTGCATACCCGCCGCCTGATACTCCACCCACTGAGGGTGATGATGATGATGACTCCGAGTGGGTATACCCTGTGTTCCTTTCTACTACCTTCACTGAGGACAGGGAAGATTTTAAGTTTTGGGGTGGTAGTTAAGGAATATTGTGTGTGTGTCATATAGCTGCATATTCATGATAGCTTAGTTCATATAGTTTTTTTTATATATAGCTTTTATTGTTTATCATGACACGTAGCTCATGCATTTACCATGATCCCTTTTGCAATGATTGATCGACTGAATTGTGATATTGATGCGAGTGTAGTGATAGCATTAAAGTGATATTAAGCCGTGTAGGTTGATATGCATGCTAGAAACACTTGTAATTCCACTAAGTCTTAGAGAATGCGTAAGGGCTAGATTGTTGTTATGATTTGGTTGTTTTCAAGGTCAATCTATTTATTATGCTTAGAATTCGATAATAGGTTCTCAGTGATAAAGGCATGAAAAAGAAAAAATTTGGAGAAAAAAAAAATGGAATTTGTTGCTAGTTGTGGCTAGGCGTCAAATGGCTAGTAGCCGGCTCGCATATGGTGCGAGTAGTCTAGGGTTGAGCAAGATGGAGCGAAATGCACTCGCTCAGAGAAAAAAAAAATATAATTTTGTGTATGCATAATTGATCAAGAGTGGGCTCTTTGGTATTCGAGTTATTAAGTTCTTAGGGGACTTTGTGCCTAGTGACCTAAGGCTTTTAGAGTCTGGGATCCGCTAACCTAACGCTCGTTAGATGGATACCATTGTATAAGTCTTTTGTGGACCTCACTTATTGCACAGTCAAATAAGCATTTGTGTTGTGAATAAAAAGCACGATTCCGTAGTAAGCTCCAGAATTCTTGTAGTGTTGTATATCACTTTGTGCCTAGATTTTTATTCTTTGTATAATCATGGGATTGCCTTAAGGATAGTCGAGTTATAATAATTGGTCTAGTTCCGAAGCATATCTGTTAAGCATTTGCACACACCACATTTTTGGCTGTATGTCCGTTTGCATGAGTTTATTGATCTTTAGTTGTCTAACTGCATTTGTGGAGATGTTGCAATTTGGTTGCTTTATTCGTAGAAAGGGGGATCGCTGCATTTTCATATAGATTGCATTCATGCATGTTTTTATTTGTTTTTGAGTCTGTGACGCTTGAGGACAAACATCGATTTAAGTTTGGGGGTGTGATAAGTGGCATTTTATACCACTTAGAGCGTCTTAAAATGGCTTAAATTGGTGTCTTGAAATCAAGTATTTTGTGTATTTGATGCGTTTTTGTAGTGTTTATGCATTTCAGATTATTAGTTGCATTTCGGGGGAGGAATCATCAAGAATAAGCTTGGCATGTGTTCACCATTGCGAGAGGAAAGAAACGGGCAGATTACGGTGAAGGAACGGAGCAAAATCAGATTTTTTCCAGTAGAGGTCTGAGCGCCCGCTCAGCATTGCTGAGCGGCCGCGCAGCAAGCTGAGCGGCCGCTCAGCATGAGCGGGCGCAGGGTCGGGAAAAAAGATATATTATTTCAGGACTTCTACTTCTGTTTGGTTTCCACTTCTATGTAATCTGAGTTTTATGGGAATATTATATAAGTAGATTTGAGACGTTTTCACAAGTGTGGATTGAAGAAGATCGTGTTTTTACGCAAGGTGCGAAGGAGATAAGGAAGAAGACCGATTTAGCACACCGCAACGAAGAGGAAGCATATTTTCTTGTGATTCTTGTTTTGTTGTAACGTTGGATGCTAGTTTTCTTACTTTGAACTTATTTACTCTTGTGACGTACTCTGTTTTAATATAATTAGTTTAGTTATTATTTACTTGTGTTTGTTTATCATGATTTCATATGAACCCATGATGACGATAAGTGCTATTATGGGCTAATCGTGATCATGGGGTTGCAACGGATTTATTATGGAATTCTTTAGTAATTGTTTAATACTTTAGTGTGTGATGATTGTATGATATCTAGTATTGGGTGTGCGTATTTGTCTTATGTGCGTCGCGAACATATAAGATAGGGTGTTAATCTCTTGTGAAGCGACGGTGGATCTTGAGATTTAGAACTTGCCATGCTAGCATAGGTTCATGTACGTTGTGCATGATTAGTGGGTAACTCTAATAGTTTTATTTTCCCTATGTAATCAAAAGGAATAACTTGTGCTTAAATCGTTGTGTTGTCAATTTCTGTAGACATATAGGAACTCAACATAATTGATGACTATTCAACTTCTATCTTAATTGTGGATGTTTGGTAGAATGGTATTAGTACAATGAAAGTTGGCTTTTATCAGTTTCGTGTTATTCGATTAATATCATCACTGTCACATGCTAAGGGTAATAATAATGGCTATTGAAGGAAGTAGTAATGAAGTTGTGATCTCATGAGTGTTTTATTATTGATAATTTGAAGTGTTAAGTAAGTGATTAATTAAATAGTTAATTGTAGTTAATATTTAATCAACAATCTTAAGTGTTAGTGTCTTAACATTGAGAAGTAATCATACATTGGTGAGTTAGTTTAATTAGACAATAATTAAGTCTGAGTCTCTGTGGGAACGAACTAGAAAGTATTCTATATTACTTGCGAACGCGTATACTTGCGTGAATATTAGTGCGTGATTTCGCCCTAACAGTTGTCATCATCAATGATTGACAACTCATTGTCATTCTCAATGACAAGGCCATAATACCTCTCAGGTTGGCGAGACACTCTCCCTGTCCTATGAATGGGATGTTCCATAGAAGGTTGTTCAGTCTGAACAGGTGTTTCCACTTGATCCGTAGTAGTTTATGCTTCTTGAACTTCATCAAGTTCAATTTTGCTTCTTGAATATTCAGTAAATATGCTGAGGTTTCCAATGCATAACCCCATAGGAATACTGGAAGATTCGCATAGCTCATCATGGACCGAACCATGTCTAACAAAGTTCAATTTCTCCTTTCAGATACCCCATTTAACTGTGGAGTATATGAAGGAGTCCACTGGGAGACTATACCATTTTCTTTGAGATAATCTAGAAACTCTCCATTCAAGTATTCACCACCTCGATCTGATCGAAGAGTTATAATACTGTGTTTGGTTTGTTTCTCCACTTCATGTTTATATTCTTTGAACTTTTCAAAGGCTTCAGACTTGTGTTTCATCAAATACACATATCCGAATCTAGATCTATCATCTATGAAAGTAATGAAGTACGAAAATCCAACCATGGCTTGCGTAGACATTGGTCCACATACATCTGTGTGTACCAATCCTAGCAAATCTGCGGCCCTCTCTCCATGTCCACTAAATGGAGATTTGGTCATTCTATCCAATAGACAAGACTCGCATGTAGGATATGATTCAAAATCAAAGGGGTCAAGTAACCCTTCCTTATGCAATGTCTGCAGTCTATTTTCACTAATATGACCTAGCCTACAGTGCCATAAATAGGTCAAATTTTCATCATCTCGTTTTCTTTTATTAGTTTGTTCAATCTGAAGTAAATCATGCTCTACATCACATACATACAGACCATTATTTAAAATGCCACGTCCAAAAAGAACATTATCTCTAAGGATAGAACATTCATTATTCTTAATAATAAATGAAAAACCATCCACATCCAACATAGGAATAGAAACAATATTCCTCATAATAGAAGGAACGTAATAACAATTATTCAAAATAATAGTCTTGCCCGTAGGCATATGTAAACCAAATGATCCTACAGATATGGCCGCAACCCTTGCTCCATTGCCCATACGTAGAATCACCTCATCTTTTTCAAGAGTCCTACTTCCCTTTAGTCCTTGCAACGAATTGCAAATATGAGAACCATAGGCGGTATCTAATACCCAAGTAGAAATTTGACCTAGTGACATATTAACTTCGATCATGAACATGCCTGAATCAGAAGCGGTAGTCTTACTACCCTTCTTCTTCTTCTTCAATTCTGCAAGGTAAACCTTGCAGTTCCTCTTCCAGTGCCCCAACTTGTTACAGTGAAAACAAACAGCTAAATTAGGACCAGTCAACTTGTGAGCATCTAGTACGCTCCGTAGTGATAGTGCAGAAGACATGACGAATATAGTAAATCTGTAAATGATAAACAGATAATAACACTTAGCAAATATTCAATTTCATTTCAAAACACTATATGAATTGGGTCTTTATTCATAAGTGTCCCCCACTAGTTTATCTAATTTTTTCAACCCCCTAAGTGAAAATTAAGCATTCATAATGCTAGTGGGAATAGGGATCCTACATTCCATCACACAACCTTGGCTGTGGCACGAAACGTCATGTGATATTCAATAGGCAGACAACTCTTGTCAATTATATCTTATGTTATATCCTAATATAAGTTTAGCCTCTTGAATAATTGAGTCACGACTGTGGCACGAAAAACTCAATATTCTAAGTCAAGTCTAACCCAACATTTCGTACAATTAAATCAGTCTCCAATGACCCACGGCTGTAGCACGTACCGACCTTTATATTCTAATTCAATGTACACATCTCTATGTAATAGACAAGTATTTTTTATTTCGAAATCAAAGCCCTCGGCTGTAGCACGAAACGACAATGATTTAAAAATAAGAACCACTTTCTACCATGTTGGAAGGCTATGACCGACACAAGCTCGTTGTGTCATTGGCCAATTACTACTTGATATTATTTAATTTTAGAGGGATTATATTACGTTACAATCATAATCATATTATAAAGAGATTCTTCCATTTAAATTAAATATTTCAAATCAATAATCGATAATCAGATGATTCCCAGATCGGGTGGAGCATTGTCAAGAGGTGTCACTCATATTCAATTACGTGTTTTATAAACACAAGAATCTCATGATCGTATTCATAATATTTATTGTTAAGGCAAGAAACGATTCCTATTCTAGATTTTCTAGAGCACGCCTTATATTGATTTAAGTTCACCTAAATCTATCATCGCATGGTAAACATAGGCATATATCTCATATATAAAATTAAATAAACAAGTAAATGTAAAGTGCAATAAAGTAAATGTGTTTGGTTATGACCCCATCCTATGTGATCTTTATCAAGCTCATGATAAAGATCAAGGTCAATCTAATATGGTGATGGAAATAAAAACAACTACTTATTACATAAGTCTTCTTCTTTGTATCACCTCCATTGGATAGCCTTCTTGAGTCTTCAATTACATTACATGATTGAAAGTAAAATTAATCTAATGAACTTACAAGAATAACTCGAGTTACATTCGAGATTTATGATTACAAAGATTGACGACATGTAAGTCGTATTTAAAACAAAAACCAAAACCATTACACTAAGGTCGAAAGGCCATAACCATCCACTATGCTCATACAACACATAAAAGCATGTTAAAACACATAATCTGATCTTAACATATCATATTATCCATGATCTAATCATAAAAAGAAAATATGACAAAAATCAGAAAAATCAGAATCAAATCAGAAAAACAAGAATTACTGTTTACGGGCAGTAAACGACGTCAAACGCCTTATAGACGAGTCGCTGATAGCTGTTGCTATCATTTTTGTTCAGACGCTCGTTTACCTATGGAATAGGGTATTCATTTACGTAAATCGGACACCAGACCCAGATTTCAGCAAATCTGCAGCAACCAATTTAGAATCTGTATCTAATATGATTCTCATAATTAGAACAAACATAAATCATGTATATATCAGTATATATACAGATTACATAATCATCTTATGATTATACAACTCACATGAATATCATATATTCAAAACCATACATATATAAGCATATTATATCAACATCAAATCATGGCGAATCACGTACATGCTCATATATCGAAAACAATTAAACACATAAACGAATTAAAAACTTTTCACAAATAGCTCTGATGCCATTGAAGGGTTTTTAGCACATAAATGCAGCGAAAACGTAAATTTAATCTTAAAAAAAAACGAAACCCTCCGCAGGATTCATGAGAAAAAATAATATTTAATTCGTAGTTCAGTGTGTTTACCTTAAGAACTTTACGTTAATGGAAAGATGGAGGTCTTTAATAGCGATCCAAGAACGATGAACAGAGATCCTTAGCAGCTGCTCCTCAAGTGTGAAGCACTCCACCGGTATCCACCAAGAAAATGATATAATGAAGGAGGAGGAGATGGAGAGAATTAGGGTTTTGTAAATCTTTTTGGTTAAGGCAAAAATAGGGTTTATAATAGTATATTTATAGGCAAAATTTTCAGTTAAAAATTTTCCCATAAAATATTATTATTATTAACCTTTTATTATTCTCATTAATAATTAAAACACCTTTTAATTATTAATCCTTTTTCTAAACTCTTTAGAAATAATTCTCTCACTTGATTTAATTTCAAAAAAATATTAAGCCGGTAGTAGAAATAAATAATAATAAAACTATTTTATCATTATTTATATAAATTCTCTAATTCATTAAATATGATTAATTAATTAATCATATTTATTATACATCATGAGGGATACTTCTCAGCATATCGCGACTATCCAGATAATACGAATTCACTGCTTAGAATACCAAGAACCTATTCAGTGAGTAGTTACCGTACAATTAATTCCTTCTACCCTGCAATGTCACGATTAAATACAAGGCATGGAACTTGTGTCAAGCCTATCTTATTTAATCACTTGCTTTCCCATTCACTATGCTTAGTTCTATTTAATGTAAATTAGTAACTCCTTTCTAATTTCATTCACTCTGGCCAGAGATTCCTGAACTAACATAAGTGGATCAGCATTGAACATTCTCTTCCTACACTGGAAGGGGTAGATCCTTTATTGAACATACACTATCTTCGTGTACAAATTCCTATACCCAGTAGAGCCCTTATAATTATCCCTTGAGACTAAGAACTAAACCAAAGCATAGTTCAGTGTACACAAGATGACTATGATATCTCAAGTCTAAGGATACTTATACAACTATCACTATGTGAACAACTGCTGACACGTGAGTGAACTCCATCAGTTGTTCAGCTGTGTGAATCATGTTCAGCTGTGTGAGTCATGTAATTTTATAGTTTAATTGTGTTTATCTGTACAAAATAAGATACAGTAAGGGCTATTTATATTTACGAAAAATTTGTACCCCGTTGGATCATATTGGATATAAATATAGAATACTTAATCGTTAAGTATTAATAAAACTGATCTAATTTGGTACCAGTTTTAGGGTAATTATCAAAACCAGGCTTTTTGCAATTACAGTCTTGGTCTCACCGCTTTGGTAACACAAATTCCGAGAAGATAATATAATAGTTTAATCAAAATATTCTGTTTCTCGAAAATACGTGTTTTATCGGTTTACCGAAACAAAAATAATATCTTCAAATTTGTACCGGGAACCGTACAGGTAAAACCGTACTCCGGATCAAAAAAGTTAAAACACGGAAAATGCTCGGAATAATCAAATTAGGTTAGAAAGGTATTTTCCCGAGACTTTCGGGTAGTAAAAACATAAAAATGGTTGAAGTTGGACGATTCCCGATTATTCAAAATAATTTATAGTTAATCTGAAAAATAATTTATTAAATCTATAAATCTTTTATAAAATTATATAACAACATATAAATTAATAGAAAAATATCAAAATAATATATACTTTATTTTAGATATATAAAAATTAAAAATTGCAAATTTTGTCACATATAAACATCAAACACTGATACAAATTAACAAATAATTCAATAAAAATTCATATTATAATCACATAATGTATTTATTTATTGATAGAAATAATTACACGTTATATCCCGAATATTACATCCTTCCTCCCTTAAAAGGATTTTGTCATCAAAATCTCCTAAGTAAACAAATGAGGGTACTTTTCATGCATGTCACTCTCTAACTCCAAGGTTGACTCTTCAACCCTTGGTTTTCTCCACAATACTCTTACTAGATTTACAACTTTATTCATTAACACTTTCACTCTCTCTTCTAGAATCTCTATTGGATTTTCAACATATGACAAATCTGCCTAGAGTTCTATCGGCTCATACTCTATCACATGCCTAGAATCTGGATTATACTTCTTAAGCATCGATACATGAAAGACATTATGAATGTGCTCCATATGCGGGGGTAACGCCAATTCATAAGCTACTTTGCCGACACGCTTTAAAATATCAAAAGGTCCAACGTATTTAGGACTCAGCCTTCCCTTCTTTCCAAATATACTGGTGATCGACATTTTACGTCCGTAAAGAGCTTAGGGAGGCATTCTGCTACTGGCGTGGTAACTATTGTTATAAGCAAATTCTATTAAGGGCAAATGCTCATCCCAATCTCCTTTAAAATCAATGGCACAAACACATAACATATCTTTAATTGTCTAGATCGTTCTTTCGCTTTGGCCGTCATGCTGTGGATGATAAGCTATACTCATATTCAACTTGGTTCCCAAACAGTACTGAAAACTTCTCCAGAATCTTGAATTGAATATTTGGATCTCGGTCAGATATAATAGACACTGGGACTCCACAACGAACTAGTAACTCCTTCAAATACATATGAACTAGCTTATCTAATGAAAATCTTTCATTAATAGATAGAAAATGAGCTGACTTGGTTAGTCTGTCCACTATAACCCAAATGGCATCATGGTATGCTTTCGTTCTTGGTAATCCGACTATAAAATCCATAGTAATATGGTCCCACTTCCACTTCGGAATCTCTAATGGTTGCACTAATCCACTTGGTCTCTGATGCTCCGCCTTAACTCTTTGACATGTATAACATTTGCTAACCCATCCCGCAATCTCTCTTTTCATATCTGGCCACCAATAATTCTCTTTTAAATCTCCGTACATCTTGGTATTCCCTGGATGGATTGAATACTTAGAATTATGAGCTTCCTATAGAATTTCATTCTTTAACCATGTCACTGGTGGAATCCAAATTCTGGAAGAAAATATGAGAATACCTTGATCATTTTTCTGAGTGCATAACTCTTATCCTACCAAACTATTGACATCCTGATCCAATATTTCCTCTTGACATTTATTTATCTTCTCTAACAACTCTGGATGAAAGGTCATACTATACATCTTTGCTTCATTAGGCTTGCAGATTCTGATCTCCAATTCCAACTTCTGAAATTCCCTATATAACTCTTCTGGTATAGTCAAAACATTCAATCTCTCCTTTCTACTTAACATGTCTGCCACTACATTTGATTTTCCAGGGTGATAGTTAATCATGGAATCATTATCTTTGATCAACTCCAGCCATATTCGTTGTCTCATATTAAGTTCCTTTTGCGTAAATATATACTCCAAACTCTTATGGTCCGTATAAATCTCATATTTTTCTCCGTATAAATAATATCTCCAAATCTTCAAGGCGGATACTATTGATTCCAATTCCAAGTCATGAGTAGGATACTTCTGCTCATGAGTTTTTAATTGTCTAGATGCATATGCAATAACTTTATCATGCTACATCAAAACACAACCTAATCCCTTATGAGAAGCATCACTATAAATTATAAACTCTCCTTGATCATCTGGAAGTGATGAAACAGGTGCCATGATCAATCTGTTCTTTAACTCCTGAAAAGTTTCTTCACACTTCTCGTTCCATATAAACTTATATTTTTTCCTGGTAAGCTTCGTCACAGCTGTTGCAATCTTCGATAAACCTTGAACAAATCTTCGATAATATCCTGGTAATCCTAAGAAACTTTTCACTTCTGTTGGTGTTTTTGGTCTCTCCCAATTCATAATAGCTTCAATCATTGTTGGGTCCACTTTGATCCCTTTGTTACTGACTATATGACCTAAATTTTGAACTTCCTGTAACCAAAACTCACACTTTGAAAACTTAGCATACAACTTTTCCCTTCTCAAAATTCCCAAAGGTAACCTTAAGTACTCTGCATGGTCTTCCTTTGACTTCGAGTAGATCAAAATATGATCTATAAAAACAATGACAAATTTATCCAAATATTCCTTAAAAATTATGTTCATCAAGTCCATAAATGTTGTTGGGGCATTGGTCAATCCAAAAGACATCACTAAGAATTCATAATGGTCGTACATAGTTTTGAAAACTATTTTCGGTAAGTCTTCAGGTTTAATTTTCAATTGGTGATACCCGGATCTAAAATCAATCTTAGAAAAGTACTTTGATCCTTTCAACTGATCGAACAAATCGTCGATTCGAGGTAATGGATACTTGTTCTTGATAGTAAGTTTGTTGAGCTCTCGATAGTCGATACATAATCTCATGCTTCCATCCTTCTTCTTAACAAATAACACCGGTGCACCGCAGGAGGACACACTGTGTTAGGAATATGTTGTGAACTTGATGATAAATTAATCAAAATACTTTAGTAGATTTAACTTAGTGAATTTTGTAGCACTCGACGGATGATCAAATATAGTCCCGACGGATGATTCAATATAGTCCCGACATATGATGATTTGACATCCATCAAGTGAGTAGCTTATGTAATAATAAGTATTGTAGCACATTTCTACAAACAAATTTGTATAGATTCTGTAAGAGCATATGAGTCATGTTGTTAGGTAATGAATCACACACAGGGGGGATGAATGTGTTTATCTGATTGTAGGCATTTCTTAAAAGTTAATCGTTGAACAAAGTAAATTAAATTCTGTATAAAAAAGTGTTCATGCAGAAATTAAACTTGCATAAAAAAGAACACAAATCTTCAAATCTCACTTAATTTTTATATTAAAAATTAAGACTGTTTTCCTACAAAATTTCTAAGCTCTTTGATGTTAAAGAGCTCAGCTTCTCCTTGAGAGTGATACAATAGATTTATCTAAATTGTTACTTTTAACTAGAGGACCAATGTTAACTTTATAACTCAGTTAACTGCTGGTTTACACAGTGGATAATAAACATGCTATTAGCTTTTCTAAACTGTCACTTATCATTTCTATTTATAGAAAAGCAGATCTTCCATTTATGGCTTAGCGTATCTTTAGCATCCCGTGTTTACTTTAATCTTCCTCTGTCATTTAATCTTTGCCATTGATCTTTCACACTCTTCAAGCCACTTTTTGTAGATTTGTTAATCCAGCTGTTGGATTGTTTGTTAATTGTTTATCTTGGATATTGAACTGATCTGCAATTCTGTACTTTGAGACTGTACCTCGAGATCTCCAGTTTGAATTAGTAGCACACTTGACATCTCGATAAGTACATAGGTTATCGAGATCTCTAGCACTCCATATTGAGTTTGACTTGTAGAGGTCTTCCGCTTGTTGAGATTTCTAGTCTTCATATCTTCACTATGATTTATGGATAACTCTGAGTTCTCTAATGAAGGAATGGCTTGTCGATATCACCAATCTTCAGTTCTTTATAATTGGCTTGTCGATATCTTCTTGAGTTCTCGAGTAGTTTTCCTGACTTCTTCACTCCCAGTGGATATTGCTCATCCATCGAGTAGATATTTAGCTCATCCGTCGAGTAGATATTTCTCATCCATCGAGTAGATGTTGCTCATCCATATATAGCTCATCCATCGAGTAGATATTGCTCATCCGTCAAGTATATATTGCTCATCCGTCGAGTAGATATTGCTAATCTGTCGAGTAGATATTGCTCATCCGCCAGTACTCTCTGGAGTTCTCGAATGACTTCTCTATAACATTAAATCTGTGACTTGTAGAGATATTGAATTAGAATATTTTTCTCCAAATAGATTTATTCAACTCCAAGCTTCTTCAAAATTCTTCTGAGGCATGATCTTCTTGATCTTCTTCCAGATAGAATCCTTAGGCTTGATACTGTTTTAAGAAAAAGACTCCAGTCTGCTCCTTTGCATTTTTACAGACTTTAAGTGTTACAAGTACAAAATACAAATTTAGATAGCAATACAACTTACTTAGGGTTGACCCCAAGCTTAACAGATTACTGAAAATAACTGTTCATTAATATTCTACTCAGATCTGATGTCCATTTGATTTGCTTCATACTATGATCAGAGATGCTAATGACATTTTTAGCTCCAGTAGTCTTTGACATCATCTATTATATATTATAATCTCCCCCAACTTGTTCATTATGAAATTATGCACAAGTTCTGATTGATGATGTCAAAACTTTAACTAAATGCATAAACCAATCTTCCCAACTGATCTTCTTTTGTTGAGTTGCATTTATATTTGTTCTTCTCTCCCCCCTGTGAAAAATAGAATATTTTATTATCTGGAAACATCCATCAGCTATTTTGGCAGGCATTTAGATATATTCTCCCCCTTTTGACATTATCGCCAGATAGAAAGATCCAGCTAGATGCACATTATTCAAGCTACTGTCATTGTCCATTTAGAACACTGTCTCCAGCTTCAAGCTCCAATGAGATTTGTGGAGATGAGTTTATCAAATAGAATAGAGTTTCAACTTATTTCTGCAGAAAGAGTTTGTCAAAAAAAAATCTTAAGCTCTCTGTTCTTTTGCATAAGTAGTCTCACTACTTCTCACTTCACTAGTCTCATGACTGTTGAGAGTCAGAGTTCCCTCACAAGGATTGCTAAATCCATGCACTCATCTACCTCTCCTTTTGCCAGGAAGGATCCTGCCTCTCTTATTCTCTGTTTTTCTCTCAATCTTTTCTCTTATTCTCACATGAAAGGCTCAGTTATTGTTTGACTTACAGAAATAAGAAGTGGTTGAGAAGAGTTGTATGTGATCATATAATTAGGGGTAATCCATATAGGTCTAATCATACTCATTTCATCAGAAAAGACAATATTAACTTGAAGTTGTGAGATGAATGAATCATTTAGAACACCTGTTGTAATAACCCCAAAATTTTGAACTTTTTGTAACCCTTATGAATAGTGTTTTTGCTGAATGAGAAAACTTTTCATGCCACACTATGTAGGGGTTCTGTTATGAATATTCTGATATTTTATTGGTACTCTATACGATATATAAGTGTATGTAAAGATCGTCAGAATCCAAATTTGAACCTTTTGATTTTTCCCGAAAATCCACCAGATATCGAAAGAATTGAGTATAAGGTAACATGATAAAAAGGATTTAAATTCAAGGATTTTAATAGAGGATCATAAAAAGGAATATAATGTATTGAGAAAGGTTAAGGGAACCTAAGTAATAAGATCCCGGGTATGATCCCTCAAACGATAAACGAAAACAAAAGTTAAGTGAACCGTAAAACAGATCAGCGGTCATTAGCCAAGTAATTAGAAGCTAATCAAAGAGATTAGATGGGATGATGTCATCCAACCAATGAGAAGAGGACAAAGAGGGGAGGGTGACATCACATGATGACATAAGCATGACATAAGGGAAGGAATTGTTGGATGATTTAAAACCACACAAAGTTCAAGGTTAAAAAGGTAATTAACCAAAACAAATCAAAAGAAAATCAACCAACCAAAACAAAACAAAGCAAAACACAAAATCATTTCACTTCTTCAAACATTTGCTCTCGACTTTTTCTCATTTCAAGGAGAAGAATTTTCAAAATTCAAGTTCCAAGCTTCCTAAATTGGTAAGATAATTATCTAGTACTCCTTATGCATACTTATGGCTATTCTATAAGTTTAAGCCTTCAAATCATTCACAATCTTCTCCAAGAAATCAATGAAGAAGATAATGAATAGTGATTTCAAGATTTTTAACTTGATTTTCTTGTTTTTCCTTTAAGATCCAAGCATCCCTAAGATATCTCAAGGCTTCTCAAGGGTTCCTAGCTACTCACAACACTTCAAGGAAGGTATACCATCTCCAAACCCTAGATTTACTTTGTATATTAGGATGATTTTGGTTGTTATGGTAAAAGAGTAGCTTAATGCTTGTAGGTTTAGAGTTAGGGTTAGAGTTGTAGTGAATTGAATGTTGAAACTTGTTGATTAGTAAAGGACTTAAGTATAGTTTTAAATTCATGATTGAGAATAACATAAATTTGAGAACTTGAGGTTTAGGGGGCTGTTGTAGTGTGATATGGATGGACTTTGATTGTATGAATGGATTGGGGTTGATTGGTGATTGTTTTGGAATGGTATAAATTTGGGAAATCGCGTAAACATAGCCGTCGTAATGTCCGATTTACTTTAGACTGCTTTTGTTCATAACATTAGGACCCGAGAACTCCCTGCTAGGTTTTTACCATTGCCATGTTTAGATAGTTCATGTTACGAGCTTTGTTTTGATATGTGGTTCGTTTGATTCTGATGTACGGTTTAGGAGAAACGGCCGTTTTAAGTAACGACGTTTCGCGAACGAACCATTACCCCTCGCCTTACTTTAAAACACATGTTAAAGACCAAAAAGGGCTAATTGGAGTATGAAACATTTATGTAAAGTGTGTTAGGCAGTTGGTAAGACACTCGCGAAAGAATCACCTTAAAACTCATAATGGTTAATTTATTAAAAATGGTGGAGCCGAGGGTATTCGAGCGACTTAAGAGAATCAGTAAGCGCAAAGCGAGCGTTAGAGTCTAATTTGGTTAAAGTATAGATTTACAAGTGATTTTGGTTTAATTCAACCTCACATGTTGTTTATAGGTTACCAGACTCGCCCCGAGCCATTTGTAACCCCCAGTCGCCCAGGCAAATTTTCTACCTGTATAACTGTTGTTGTGATGTATATGTGTATATGCATGATCTTGCGATAAATGCATATTTGTTATTAGCAAATTCTAGCGATATATTGTAGCATTTGATATGGTATATATGCATGCCTGTTTCATATTCTTGATTTATATATCTGTTGGTTCAAATGCTTATAGTTGCATAATACCTATGCTAGAAATAAGCAGTAGTTGCGTATACCCTTAGTATAGGGGACTCAAAGGTGAACATATTTCTAAACCGGGAGTCGATGTTCCCGAGTATATTATATATATATATATATATATATATTTATATATATATGGATGTAGTTTTCAAAACTATTGATCGAATAAGGTTTATTCGATAACTTTATTTTTATTTAATGAATATTATTTGAATATTCATTCGAGGACTTATGACTCTGTTTATTCTATTTAATGATTATTAATTGGATATTCATTTGAGGATGTATGACTCCGTTTATTTTATTTAATGAATATTATTTATAATATTCATTCGAGGTATTATGACTCCGCTTATATTTAATAATATTCTTTATTTTATTAAAGAATAATGCTTCGATAATCAAACTTATTTTCGATTATTCAAATAAAGATAGTACTTTCGTATAAGTATATCTTTGGTTAATTAATATTCATTTCAAGTATGAGTTTTAAAACTTCTACTTCGAATATTTTTATAAGGATTATTTTTATGAGAATATTATTTAAATAATAATATTCAGATATTTCTAATATATTGAAACTGATTTATTTTAATAAATCAGCAGTACTCCAAACATTCTTAAAAATGTTTTCGAGTCTTCAAAATGATTTTTAAAGTTAGAGTGGACCCCAAAACTCATTTTTATATTTAAGATCTTCCTTTCAAAGGGAATTTAAATACTCACTCAAAACCTGGGGGATCCAGCTCTGTGGTGTATTTTACATTCGCAACGTGGTTGCTGTTTTGAGAAAACAATTTGATTACTTGCCCAACGTTCGGGAAGTAAGTCCCTCTAATTGAGTCGGCATAAGCGACAGGCCGGGGTACGGTCTATCAAAGTGTAAGTGGCTGGGTGGTAGTCCATCAATGCATAAGAGGCCGGGTGGCGGTCCAGCACAAGGTCCTTATATGGCCAGGGTGATGACCGGTGGGGGATTCATCCATCTACTAGTAGAAAAGGTTACTTATTGGTATCTTTGCCTGATCAGCAAGATATCGGGTTTATGCCAAAATTCTTTTCCTTTCCAAAATTCATTGGATGTTACAAACTCTGTTCATACTTTACATAACAGAGGTTCCAGGAAATGTTTAAGAGATATATATGTGGATATATATATCGGGACTAAATAAAGTATCTCGTAACTTTATCTCAATCAATAATATTTCAAAGATTGAATCTATTCAAGTCTTAACTTGTGGTCTCATCTATGGGATGACCTTTTGAAACCTATAATACTTTGAACAGTGGTAGTTCAAGTAGCCTTATAAATGATATAAGTATAGTGAAGTAATTGGTAACTTCATCCCTTGTTTTTGCTTATATCCAGTAAGTAATTATCTTTCACCTGATAAAGGTTTCTAGCAAGTTATCCATTTAGATGCTTGCGTTATTGTTTACACTATATATTATCTTGCGAGCTGTAATGCTCACTCTTGCTTTATTTCTTCATCACACAACAACAGTTAGGAAGGATGGCCAGACTCAAGCAGACCCAGCGCAAGAGCGTTAGAAGCGCCCCGCGCCTTCCCGTTGAGATCATAGCTGCTATAGCTGCAGAGGTAGATCTATCTGTAGATCAGACCTTCTACTTTTGGGAATCAATTATGTATAATTATAACTTGTGGCAGATAATGGCAATTAATTGTAAACTTATCAAGTAATCGTTTTGGGTTGTAATAACTTTTAAATTGTGGATTCAAAGACTTGTACCTATTTCAATTTCATCTCGGAGACTATAACGGGTTGTGGTGTGTGTTAGTATGGGGTCATAGCATAAGGTTAACTATTATTAATTAAGTGAAATGATATTGTGGAAAGAAAGACCGTGACGACCCGGATCCCTGACCCCGGATCTTGGGGTGTTACAGAAATGGTATCAGAGCCAAGCGTTATAAACCTCAGAGATGATGCGACGAGATAATAATAAACTCACAAAGATAATAAGAACTCTTGCCAAGTTCATGGTCGGACTACTTAAAGTAGCGCTGACAGTTAAAACCCTAACGGGAACCCTTATAAGTATCATGATAGTAACTTAGCTCGTTTAATGTGTAGGCGCCTGAGATAGAGGACCCAGAGATGTTCGAGCGTGAGCATGATGAGGCACTTCTAGATGCCAAGGATCAGGAGGAGCCTGAGGAGGAGGAGATGGAGGAGGAGGACCCCTCAGAGGAGTCAGAGACAGAGGTTGTTGCGATTTCAGATGAGGAGGACCCGGATGAGGTCCCAGTGGCTGAGGAGCATATCGGAGCTATGGTAGTGTACACTGGTACCCCTTTACCCTCACTCCCTGTGGTCAGAGCTCCTACCCCTCCACTACCATCCTGGAGCACTTATGATGACAGCTCTGAGACTGATACTCCCGAGCCTAGGCAGACCGAGGAGGCACCCCCAGCGGCTCCAGATTCACCACCTCTCGACCCTGCCCATAGGCAGTCTTTGTTAGCCCACAGCTATGTTCAGGATGTATTGAGGACCCGAGTGGCCGTTGCTGAGGCCCGGCTGGATGAGGTCAGGAGGGAGTTGGATGCGGAGAGGGCGGGTAGGCGTACCCGAGCTTATGAGACCAGGGCTGCTATACCCCGATCCTTGAGGAGGGAGCTGACGGGGATAGAGCTCACGTCCCGCGCGGGACTCAGATCGCTCTAGGGGGACATGCATGGTAGGATCTCCAGGCGGCAGGCCGACTATATCTTCCGTCGTGCAATGGAAAGGGTATGAGAGCTGACCTGCTCCGGTGTGTGATTCAGGACTGACGATGGGATAGTCTAGTTGTCTAGTTAGTCGAGGCCTTAGTAAGAGCCAATTTTTCGGGATAGTTGACTTATATATAACATCCCTTTTTCTGACTAGACAGATAGACTCTTGTGTATCACTTTTGGGACAGATGGCTATAGCACTGTTGTACTTTTGACCAGATCAAACTATATATTTCTCGCATTATGTATATATTTGTTTCCTTTCGGTTCAGTTCCTTAGTGACGAGATCACTGTTTTTATCATTATTATTACTGCACTTCTTATTAGAACTGTCATAATATAATAGAATTGCGAGATACATTCTCCCCATTATAGAGCTATGCAAGGCACAATGTTGTGTATGATTGTGACCTAACGTTGAATTTTTCCCAATAATTTTTTTTTATCAGTATCATGCCGCCAAGAAAGATTGGAACTAGGGCGAACGCTGGATCTGAGGACCAGGGAAACCATAACCAGGATGATAGGAACCAGGAACATAGTGAGGAGGAAGATGAGGATTATGTGGAACAGGATGATTCCTTGTATGAAGAGGAAGAGGAAATATATGATGTTGAGGGATTTGAGATAGAGGCTGAGGAAGGAGAAACTGAGGTTGAGCAACCAATACCAAACCCAGGCATGGATCCCATGGGCCAGTTCATGCAACTACTAAGGCAGAACTTGGAACGTCAACCCAACCCACCCCTCAAGGAAATAACAATGCTGTGGCAAACTCTTTCAGGGCTTTTAAGTCTCTTAAGCCCCCTGAGTTCCACGGATCAGCCGACCCAGTTGAGGCAAGTGCATGGTTAAAGGAAATGGAGAAATCCTTTGAGATTCTGAGTATCGATGAGGCACAGAAGACTGTATTTGCTACCTACCTTCTGAAAGGAGAGGCTAACTACTGGTGGGAGGCCAAGAAAAACATGAAGACAGATGCTATTATAACCTGGGAAAGATTCAGTCAGTTGTTTCTGGGAAAATATTTCCCGAGGTTTATGGAAAACCAAATGGAGCTCAAGTTCTTGGAGCTAAAGCAGAATAACTTATCTGTAGCAGAGTACGAAGCGAAATTTACTGAGTTATCAAGGTTTGTGTCGGAGTTTGTGAGCACCAAGGAAAAGAAAGCTGGGAGGTTTCAGCAGGGACTGAAACTGTGGATTCAGAATAGGGCGGCAATCCTTGAGCTTACTGATTATGCCACTCTGGTGCAAAAGGCAACAATTGTAGAAGCCGGAAGTGAACAGATACAGAAGGAAAGAGAGAAGAAGAGAATAAAGAGGAAAAGTATGAGCATGGGTGGAGGTTCCGCAGGAAGGAACTTCCCAACTAGAGTTAATAGGGGAGCAGTGTCCCTACCGGGAAAGGACATTAGGTTTAAGCGGCCAATGAGCGTGAATGTGAGCCAGAGCGGCCAGAAGTCAAGAATGTCCTATTCCAACCAGTCTCGACCCCCATTGCTAGCCTGTAACACTTGTGGAAGGATGCATTCTGGGGAGTGTAAAGGAAAGCCGGTAATCTGCTTCAAGTGTGGTCGAGAGGGTCACTATTCGGACAAGTGCACTTCGCCAACCCCCATTACCCGCCAAACCACCACTTGTCATCAATGTGGACGCCCGGGTCATTGGAAGAGGGAATGCCCAATGAACAAACCAGCGGCTTCGGGAGCAAGCAAGGCTGCTTCTAATAAGCCACCTACTGCAAGGACTTTCAACATGACAGTTCAGGATGCTATGAAAGATTCAGATGTGATAGCAGGTACCCTTTCTCTAAATTTAGTCAGTGCAAACATTTTATTTGATTCAGGAGCAACTAAATCTTTTATATCAATGGACTTTGCGCGTAAATTAAGACTTAAAGCTGAACCCTTGATAGAGCCCTTACAAGTAGAAATAGCCAACCATGAAGTTATTCTTGTTAATCTGATTCACCCCGCATGTGAGTTAGGCATAGGGGAACAATCTTTCAGTGTTGATCTGATTCCTTTTAAGTTGGGGGAATTTGATATAATTTTGGGAATGGATTGGCTATCTAGCAATGATGCTCAGATAGACTGTAAGGGGAAGAAAGTTAAGTTAAATATCCCAGGAAAGAAAGAAGTCATATTTAGGGGAAAGAGGCAGACGCATAAATTTTTGACTATGGCCCAGGCCAGAAGGATGCTACGAAAAGGAAACGAGGCTTACCTAGCCTATCTGGTAGACACGCAAAAGGAGGTGCCCAACTTACAAGATATTCCAGTAGTCAACGAATTTGAAGATGTATTCCCACAAGATCTTCCGGGATTACCACCCGATAGAGTGATTGAATTTGCGATTGAGTTGGCCCCAGGGACGGCGCCAGTTTCAAAAGCACCTTACCGGTTAGCCCCGTTAGAAATGAAGGAATTAGCTACCCAATTGCAGGAACTCTTGGATAAGGGTATGATAAGACCCAGTGTGTCTCCGTGGGGAGCACCAGTTTTATTTGTTAAAAAGAAAGCTGGGAGCATGAGGCTGTGCATCGACTATCGAGAGTTGAACAAGCTAACCATAAAGAACAGGTACCCGTTACCTAGAATAGACGATCTGTTCGACCAGCTAAAGGATGCTGTTTATTTTTCCAAGATTGACCTGAGAACTAGATATCACCAACTAAAGATTAAACCCGAAGATATTCCCAAGACAGCGTTCCGTACCAGGTATGGGCATTATGAGTTCTTGGTAATGTCCTTTGGATTAACCAATGCCCCAACGACTTTCATGGATTTAATGAATAGAGTATTTAAGAAGTACTTGGACAAGTGTGTGATAGTTTTTATCGATGATATTTTGATCTACTCAAGGACTGAGGCAGAATATGCAGAGCATTTGAGGATAGCTCTAGGAATACTCAGAGAGGAACAGTTATATGCCAAATTCTCGAAGTGTGAATTCTGGCGGAATGAAGTACAGTTTTTAGGACACATGATCAATAAAGAAGGAGTATTGGTCGACCCCCCCAAGATAGAGGCGATCTCAAATTGGGAAAGGCCAGCCACACCCACAGAGGTAAGGAGTTTCATAGGATTGGCCGGCTACTATCGTAGATTTGTACAGGACTTTGCGAAGATCGCAACCCCTTTGACACGACTTACTCGTAAGACAGAGAAGTTTGAATGGACGGAGAAATGCGAGAACAGTTTTCAGGAATTAAAGAAAAGGTTGGTAACGGCCCCGGTGTTGGCATTGCCAGACGGAAAAGGAGATTTTGTGATATATAGTGACGCGTCGCACAAAGGATTAGGGTGTGTGCTTATGCAGCACGGTAAAGTGATTGCGTATGCATCAAGACAATTGAAGGAATACGAGATTAGATATCCTACCCATGATCTTGAGCTAGCGGCAATAGTTTTTGCCTTCAAAATTTGGAGGCACTACTTTTATGGAGAGAAGTGCGAGATTTTCACAGACCATAAGAGCCTCAAGTACATATTTACGCAGAAAGAGCTCAACATGCGCCAGAGGAGATGGTTAGAACTAATCAAGGACTATGATTGTGAGATTCTCTATCATCCGGGGAAAGCCAATGTGGTGGCTGACACCCTCAGTAGGAAGGAAAGGCTCAGAATGATAATGACTTCGGAGGAATTAATCAGGGATTTCGAAAGAATGGAAATAGAAGTAAAGGTAACCGGAACTGAAACTGAAAAGCTGTTTGAGATATCAATGCAGCCAGAGTTATTAGAAAAGATTAGATTGTGCCAAGAAAGAATGATGGATGAGGGCAGAGAGTCAATGACTGGAGAAGAGATCCATACTGAGAAAGATGATAAAGGGATAATGAGGTACTCCTACCGGATTTGGGTTTCGAACGTTCAAGAGCTTAAAGATGAGATTTTGGATGAAAGCCATAGTTCAAGGTATTCCATTCACCCGGGAAGCACCAAGATGTATAGGGATTTGAAGGAATATTACTGGTGGTCCAACATGAAGAGGGATGTAGCAGAATGGGTAAGCAAATGTTTGACTTGCCAAAGAGTAAAGGCAGAGCACCAGAGACCCAGTGGACTTTTACGACCCCTGGAGATTCCCGAGTGGAAATGGGAACAAATAGCGATGGATTTTGTTGTAGGCTTGCCAAGGACGAAAGCCAATCATGATGCCATATGGGTAATTATAGACCGACTGACAAAGTCAGCTCATTTCATTCCTATCAATGAGAGATACACAGTCGATAGACTGGTGGACATTTACCTTAAGGAGATAGTGACGCGACATGGAGTCCCAGCATCCATTGTCTCAGACCGAGACCCCAGATTCAGCTCCAGATTTTGGAGGAGCTTTCAAGAATGTGCGGGGACCAAGTTAAAAATGAGTACCGCGTACCATCCCCAGACGGATGGGCAGAGTGAAAGGACCATCCAGAAACTAGAGGATATGTTGAGAGTCTGTGCAATAGACTTTAAAGGAAGTTGGGATGATCACTTGCCGTTGATCGAGTTTTATTATAACAATAGCTTTCATGCTAGCATCGGAATGCCACCTTAAGAGGCCCTGTACGGAAGAAGGTGTCGATCTCCCTTATACTGGGATGAAGTAGGAGAGCGGAAGATGCTCGGACCCGAGGTGGTCCAAAGGACCAAAGACATAGTGGATCTCATCAGAGGACGGCTGGTAGCAGCCCAAGACAGACAGAAGAAATATGCAGACCTAGCCCGAAAGGACAAGGAGTATGAAGTAGGGGACTTAGTACTACTAAAAGTATCCCCTTGGAAGGGGTTAATGAGATTCGGAAAGAAAGGAAAACTAAGCCCAAGATACATTGGACCTTTGAGATACTAAGACGGATTTGGAAGTTGGCTTACGAGCTAGCCTTACCCCCGAACCTAAAACAAGTTCATAATGTGTTCCATGTATCAATGCTAAGAAAGTATCATCGGGATGCCAGACACATAGTGGAGTACGAGCATGTGGATATGCAACCAGATCTGACTTACGTGGAGAAACCAGTAAGGATTATAGATAAGAAGGAGCAGGTGCTTCGGAACAAAGTGATCAAGCTAGTCAGAGTGCTATGACAGAATCATAATGTGGAAGAATCAACTTGGGAACTAGAGAGCGCAATGCTAGAGAAGTACCCCCATTTGTTTTCTATTTGATTCTGGGACAGAATCCTTTTAAGGAGGGGAGACTGTAATAACCCCAAAAATTTGAACTTTTTATAACCCTTATGAATAGTGTTTTTGCTGAATGAGAAAACTTTTCATGCCACACTATGTAGGGGTTCTGTTATGGATATTCTGAGATTTTATTGGTACTCTATACGATATATAAGTGTATGTAAAGATCGTCAGAATCCAAATTTGAACCTTTTGATTTTTCCCGAAAATCCACCAGATATCGAAAGAATTGAGTATAAGGTAACATGATAAAAATGATTTAAATTCAAGGATTTTAATAGAGGATCATAAAAAGGAATATAATGTATTGAGAAAGGTTAAGGGAACCTATGTAATAAGATCCCGGGTATGATCCCTCAAACGATAAACGAAAATGAAAGTTAAGCGAACCGTATAACAGATCAGCGGTCATTAGCCAAGTAATTAGAAGCTAATCAAAGAGATTAGAGGGGATGATGTCATCCAACCAATGAGAAGAGGACAAAGAGGGGAGGGTGACATCACATGATGACAAAAGCATGACATAAGGGAAGGAATTGTTGGATGATTTAAAACCACACAAAGTTCAAGGTTAAAAAGGTAATTAACCAAAACAAATCAAAAGAAAATCAACCAACCAAAACAAAACAAAGCAAAACACAAAATCATTTCACTTCTTCAAACATTTGCTCTCGGCTTTTTCTCATTTCAAGGAGAAGAATTTTCAAAATTCAAGTTCCAAGCTTCCTAAATTGGTAAGATAATTATCTAGTACTCCTTATGCATAGTTATGGCTATTCTATAAGTTTAAGCCTCCAAATCATTCAAAATCTTCTCCAAGAAATCAATGAAGATGATAATGAATAGTGATTTCAAGATTTTTAACTTGATTTTCTTGTTTTTCCTTTAAGATCCAAGCATCCCTAAGACATCTCAAGGCTTTTCAAGGCTTCCTAGCTACTCACAACACTTCAAGGAAGGTATATCATCTCCAAACCCTAGCTTTACTTTGTATATTAGGATGATTTTGGTTGTTATGGTAAAAGAGTAGCTTAATGCTTGTAGGTTTAGAGTTTGGGTTGGAGTTGTAGTGAATTGAATGTTGAAACTTGTTGATTAGTAAAGGACTTAAGTATAGTTTTAAATTCATGATTGAGAATAACATAAATTGGAGAACTTGAGGTTTAGGGGGCTGTTGTAGTGTGATATGGATGGACTTTGATTGTATGAATGGATTTTGGTTGATTGGTGATTGTTTTGGAATGGTATAAATTTGGGAAATCGCGTAAACATAGCCGTCGTAATGTCCGATTTACTTTAGACTGCTTTTGTTCATAACATTAGGACCCGAGAACTCCCTGCTAGGTTTTGAACATTGCCAAGTTTAGATAGTTCATGTTACGAGCTTCATTTTGATATGTGGTTCGTTTGATTCCGATGTACGGTTTAGGAGAAACGGCCGTTTTAAGTAACGACGTTTCGCGAACGAACCATCACCCCTCACCTTACTTTGAAACATATGTTAAAGACAAAAAAGGGCTAATTGGAGTATGAAACATTTATGTAAAGTGTGTTAGGAAGTTGGTAAGACACTCGCGAAAGAATCGCCTTAAAACTTATAATGGTTAATTTATTAAAAATGGTGGAGCCGAGGGTACTCGAGCGACTTAAGAGAATCAGTAAGCGCAAAGCGAGCGTTAGAGTCTAATTTGGTTAAAGTATAGATTTACAAGTGACTTTGGTTTAATTCCAACTCACATGTTGTTTATAGGTTACCAGACTCATCCCGAGCCATTTGTAACCCCCAGTCGCTCAGGCAAGTTTTCTACCCGTATAACTATTGTTGTGATGTATATGTGTATATGCATGATCTTGCGATAAATGCATATTTGTTATTAGCAAATTCTTGCGATATATTGTAGCATGTGATATGGTATATATGCATACCTGTTTCATATTCTTGATTTATATATCTGTTGGTTCAAATGCTTATAATTGCATAATACCTATGCTAGAAATAAGCAGTAGTTGCGTATACCCTTAGTATAGGGGACCCAGAGGTGAACATATTTCTAAACCGAGAGTCGATGTTCCCGAGTATATTATATATATATATATATTTATATATATATGGATGTAGTTTTCAAAACTATTGATCGAATAAGGTTTATTCGATAACTTTATTTTTATTTAATGAATATTATTTGAATATTCATTCGAGGACTTATGACTCTGTTTATTCTATTTAATGATTATTAATTGGATATTCATTTGAGGATGTATGACTCCATTTATTTTATTTAATAAATATTATTTATAATATTCATTCGAGGTATTATGACTCAGCTTATATTTAATAATATTCTTTATTTTATTAAAGAATAATGTTTCGATAATCAAACTTATTTTCGATTATTCAAATAAAGATAGTACTTTCGTATAAGTATATCTTTGGTTAATTAATATTCATTTCAAGTATGAGTTTTAAAACTTCTACTTCGAATATTTTTATAAGGATTATTTTTATGAGAATATTATTTAAATAATAATATTCAGATATTTCTAATATATTGAAACTGATTTATTTTAATAAATCAGCAGTACTCCAAACATTCTTAAAAATGTTTTCGAGTCTTCAAAATGATTTTTAAAGTTAGAGTGGACCCCAAAACTCATTTTTATATTTAATATCTTCCTTTCAAAGGGGATTTAAATACTCGCTCAAAACCTGGGGGATCGAGCTCTGTGGTGTATTTTACATTCGCAACATGGTTGCTGTTTTGAGAAAACAATTTGATTACTTGCCCAACATTCGGGAAGTAAGTCCCTCTAATTGAGTCGGCATAAGCGACAGGCCGGGGTACGGTCTATCAAAGTGTAAGTGGCTGGGTGGCAGTCCATCAACGCGTAAGAGGCCGGGTGGCGGTCCAGCACAAGATCCTTATGTGGCCAGGGTGATGACCTGTGGGGGATTCATCCATCTACTAGTAGAAAAGGTTACTTATTGGTATCTTTTCCTGATCAGCAAGATATCGAGTTTATGCCAAAATTCTTTTCCTTTCCAAAATTCATTGGATGTTACAAACTCTATTCATACTTTACATAATAGAGGTTCCAGGAAATGTTTAAGAGATATATATATCGGGACTAAATAAAGTATCTCGTAACTTTATCTCATTCAATAATATTTCAAAGACTGAATATATTCAAGTCTTAACTTGTGGTCTCATCTATGGGATGACCTTTTGAAACCTATAATACTTTGAACAGTGGTAGTTCAAGTAGCCTTATAAATGATATAATTATAGTGAAGTAATTGGTAACTTCATCCCTTTTTTTTGCTTATATCCAGTAAGTAATTATCTTTCACCTGATAAAGGTTTCCAGCAAGTTATCCATTTAGATGCTTGCGTTATTGTTTACACTATATATTATCTTGCGAGCTGTAATGCTCACTCTTGCTTTATTTCTTCATCACACAACAACAGTTAGGAAGGATGGCCAGACTCAAGCAGACCCAGCGGAAGAGCGTTGGAAGCGCCCCGCGCTTTCCCGTTGAGATCATAGCTGCTATAGCTGGAGAGGTAGATCTATCTGTAGATCAGACCTTCTACTTTTGGGAATCAATTATGTATAATTATAACTTGTGGCAGATAATGGCAATTAATTGTAAACTTATCAAGTAATCGTTTTGGGTTGTAATAACTTTTAAATTGTGGATTCAAAGACTTGTACCTATTTCAATTTCATCTCGGAGACTATAACGGGTTGTGGTGTGTGTTAGTATGGGGTCACAGTATAAGGTTAACTACTATTAATTAAGTGAAGTGATATTGTGGAAAGAAAGACCGTGATGACCCGGATCCCTGACCCCGGATCTGGGGGTGTTACACCTGTGACTAGGGTCACAGTTTGATTCACAGATTGCTCTGTGATTTTGATAGTGTGTTGTTCTCCACTTGTAGTGGGAACCTCCAATTGAATTAGAGGGGATTTGACTAGGTTACTATCATGTACACCAGTCTCAAACCCTTGTGTATCTTGCAACACACTGGCACATAAATGTGCTATACTTGCCCTTCTCATGACAGTGTTATAGGCAATTGTACTTCTAGCTTTGACTGCTAAAGCAGCTTGTGCTAGAGTTATGAGGGGAGTTGTTCCTTTTTGAGGAACCTCCACTTGAATTGGAGAGGGTTTAGATAGCTTCCCCTCAGGAGTACTACCCTCAAACCTTGTAGTCTATGAAGACTGTTTTGCATATGAAGGTGCATTAGGAATACTCATGGAATATTCAGTAAACTGATAAATTTTCCATGTTTGGTGGTTTCTCTTCTCAAACAACAAAACACTCTGAAGAACATGATGAAATTGCTGTCCTTTTGTACAATAGGTTTCTTTTGAGAGTCACCTGAGTGGGATTGTGTTTTAGTTTGTCTTTGAGTTGTTGTATCTGGGAGAACTACAGTTTGATTTATAGATGTTTTAGCTGCATGTTAACACAAATACCCGTCGATTGAAAATTTGAATTTCTTGTTGTTGTTTGAGTGGATTGTGTTGAACCTGTAATGCATTGAACATATTTATCTATTTTGATTAGGCATAAGCATTGAGACATACAGTTGGAAGCATTATGACAGGAAAACTAATAACCAATTAATTTGAAAACATAAGACAATCATGACATAAACAATCAAGCAACAAAAATAAATTGATAGAGAAGAAGAGCATTTTGCATTAAAATTAACCATAGAGTACATTAAGATTCAGATTACATCAAGTAAACCCTAATTTGGGTTTATCCTTCTCAGCCTCCAATCTCCTTGCTCTGCGCTGGTAAGCTCTGGACATGGAGTGTGCAAGAGAGATGATCCTCTCCTGTAACTCCAAAGCAGCAAGGCGTTGCTGCTCAGCTATCCTAGCATGTCTCTCCTGCTCCAGAGAGACTTCCATCTCAAAGAAAAGAATGTTGAGTTGATCATCCCACGAGAATTCATCAAAGATCTCTCGTGGAATATCAAAGGGGCTGCAAACAACCCCCTGAGACGGACACGTAGTCCGAAAGGATCAAAGTAAATTTGGTCTTCATCTAGATGATGGACAGGCTGGTAAGCTCCATGAATAAGTCTGTAAAAGATTGGGGCATCCATTAGAGAGAAGGAGAGGGATGAACGTAAGATGAGTTTGAAATTAGATGTTTGTTGAGAATAGGAGTAGTGATGAATGATAAAGAGTGAGGCGTTTTAATTTATAGAGGGAGTAAAGATAGAAACCAATAGACTCTTGAGTTGCCCGGATAATAAGAGTAATAATCACATAAGCATACTTGATAGTTAGAAATGACTAGTTACTGTTCCCCATGCAAGTACTCAAGAATATTAGTTCACTTTAGGATAACTATTCCCCATGCAAATAAAAAGTACTCCCTACACAAAAAGTAACTCATCCTATCAGCATACAGTCAAATAGATTTAACCACTATCAACATTCTCAAAACATCACATTTAATTTACTAGTCTACTTAACATTAGACTCACAAAAGAGAATATAAGCACATTAATGTGTCAATAAGTCAAAGTAATTATAGACAAAGTATGTCAAAAGTATTTTACTGAACATAATTTATGAATTAAATTATTTCAGTTTTTCATACTTTTTGCTTCTTTTGATCTGCTATTTATTAACTTCTTATAGTAAGAATATGAGTCAGTAAATATTCAGTTTGCTTAGAATTTTAAGAAATTCGAAGTTAAAGTAATCGAGAAGTCTGGGTATTTATAGTAAAGGAAGATGACTTGTTGAGAACTCAAAAATAGACATTTGGAGTTGTCTATTGAGAAGTCATTTAGAGAAGTGAAGTACATGTCGAGAAGTCATTTTAAATTACTCTTATAGAGAACTCAAACTTGACTTATCGAAATGTCAAATAAATACCGAGTTTGTCCAAAAATGGGACTAAACTAATTCAAACTTTTACTTGAATAAATTCAAAATAAAATTAGAATAAATTTTCCAAAAGTATTTTACCAAAATAATTTATCAATTTAAATTATCTCAGTTCTGAGTCTTTGATAAGTCAAGAATTATACTTGTAGAGAACTCTATGAATGAATACTATTAGAGAACTCTACAAGGACTTATCGATAAGTCATTTTAAACCTATCGAGAAGTCACTCGAGAAGTCAGTAAATTGACTTATCGAGGACTCACTCTAGAAGTCCCAAAATGACTTATCGAGAAGTCAATTTATACTTATCGAGAACTCAGTTCTCTAAATACTTTTGGTTTTTGTAATTCTGCCTTGTGTTAATTTTATATATTAAGAATGTAAACTAACAACCAGGCAGTTTACTCGGAATTTGAGAAATTCCAAGTTAATTGAATTTGAAAAACAAATATGCAGAGATCTCTGAAATATTTGTAATTCATATTTCAGTAATTTCCAATTTAATCAAATTAATTTTGATTTACTGGAGATTAATCTGCTGCAAAATATTAGCTGAGTTCTTGCCTTAGTATGAAGAATTGAGCATTCCCATTTCACTTACAAGTCTAGTGAAAGTTATTTCATCCAAAGGTTTAGTAAAAATATCAGCTAGTTGTTTTTCTGTTGGTACAAAACTGAGCTCAATGGTACCATTAGTAGCATGTTCTCTAATAAAATGGTACCTCACATCAATGTGCTTTGTCCTAGAATGATTAACCGGATTTGCTATTATAGATATAGCACTAGTATTGTCACACATTATAGGAATTTTATGTAACACTAGGTCATAATCCATTAGCTGATTTCTAATCCAAAGCACTTGAGCACAATAACTTCATGCAGCTATGTATTCAGCTTCAGCTGTAGAAGTTGATAGAGATTGTTGTTTCTTGCTGTACTAAGATACAAGTCTTTGTCCAAGAAATTGACAGCTTCCACTGGTACTCTTTCTGTCAACCCTACATCCAGCAAAATCTGTATCTGTGTATCCAACAGCTTCAAAACCAGTTCCCTTAGAATACCATAATCCCAAGTTAGGAGTCCCCTTCAAGTATCTGAAAATCTTCTTTACAGCCATCAAATGTGATTCTTTTGGATTGGCTTGAAATCTTGCACAGACATGTTGCAAATATAATGTCTGGTCTACTTGCTGTTAAGTAAAGCAATGACCCAATCATCCCTTTGTAGCTTGAGATATCTATACTCTTGCCCTTTTTATCCTCATCCAACTTTGTTACAGTAGACATAGGTGTAGATGCAGGTGAACAATCAACCATTCCAAACTTTTTCAAAAGATCCTTGACATATTTAGTTTGGCTGATGAAGATACCATCACTTCTTTGGTTGAATTGAAATCCAAGGAAGTAACTTAGTTCCCCCATCATACTCATTTCATATTCATTTTGCATAAGCTTGGAGAATCTTTGGCATAACTTCTCATTAGTAGAACCAAAGATGATATCATCCACATAGATCTGAACTAGGATCATTTCTTCACCATGTTTCTTGTAGAAGAGAGTCTTGTTTATGGTTCCTCTAGTAAAACCATGCTTCAATAGGAAGTCTGATAGTGTATCATACCAAGCTCTAGGTGCCTGTTTTAGTCCATATAGAGCCTTGAGTAACTTATACACAAAATTTGGAAATTTTGGATCCTCAAAGCCAAGAGGCTGTTGCACATAAACTTCCTCTTCTAGCTCACCATTCAGAAAACATTTTTGACATCCATTTGATACACTTTAAAATTTGAATGTGCAGCAAATGCTAGAAAAATTCTTATAGCTTCAAGTCTTGCAACAGGAGTAAAAGTTTCATCATAATCAATTCCTTCTTCTTGTGAGTAGCCTTTGGCAACCAACCTTGCTTTATTTCTGGTAACTATACCATTTTCATCCATTTTTATCCTGAACACCCATTGTGTACCAATAATGCTTCTATTCTTTGGCGCATGAACTAACTTCCAGACTTTGCTTCTTTCAAACTGATTTAGCTCTACCTGCATAGCAGATATCCAGTCAGGATCCAATAGAGCTTCATCAATTTTCTTAGGCTCTACTTGGGACAGAAAATATGCATGTAGGCACTCATTAGCAGTTGCAGTTCTAGTCCTCACACCAGCAGTAGGATCACCAATAATTGCTTCTCTGGAGTGACTTCTATCCCACTTCCTTGTGTGAGTTTGTTGACTTGTGTCTTCATCATTTTCTTCATTATTGGTGTGACGGGTAATCCTTCTTCTCTTTCTCCCCCTGAGTTTATGCTACCAAATTCAGGTGTTTGAGATGAGCTTCCATTCCCATGATTTTCTTGTTCAGTAGTCTCTTCATTCATCATTTTTTGTGCATTAACGTCAACTTCTCCATCAGAATCACTATCAATGTTGAGGTTTTTAAATACAAGGGCTTCAGCTTCATTATCATCAAGCCATTCCAAGCCTGGACAATTTTCATCATCAAAGGTCACATCTGTGCTTTCCATGATCTTCTTTTGATCAATCACATAGACTTTGTAGGTTGTTCTTTCCAGTGAATATCCCATAAAAATTGCTTCAAAGACCTTTAAGTCAAATTTTCCCACATATTCAGAGTTGTCTTTCAAAATGTAACACTTGCTTCCAAACACATGAAGATGCTTTACAGTAGGCTTTCTCTTGGACATGATTGAGTAGGGTGACTTTCCATATGCCTTGTTAATGAGATATATGTTCTGAGTATAGCATGCAGTGTTGACAGCCTCTTCCCAGAAACTTGTTGGAAATTTGGCATCTTGCAACATTGTTCTAGCAGCTTCAACCAATGTTCTGTTCTTTCTCTCAACTACTCCATTTTGTTGAGGTGTCCTGGCAGCTGAGAACTCTTGAACAATGCCTTTGCCTTTGCATAATTCACTTAATATAGCATTTCTGAGTTCTGTTCCATTATCACTTCTCAGTCTTTTCACACAATTGTAATCTTCAGCCTGTTTTTCTATCTTCTTGATGTGCTCAATTATGATATGTGGAGTTTCATTTTTAGGGTACATGAACTCTACCCAAGTGTATCTTGAGAAATCATCCACCATCACAAGTGCATATTTGTTCCTTAAAATTGATAAGACATTTACTGGCCCAAACAAGTCCATGTGAATAAGCTGCAAGGGTGCACTAATGGAATTCACAGTTTTTGACTTGTGACTAGATCTTTTCATCTTTCCTTTCTGACAAGCTTCACATACTTCAACTTGAGCAAACTCCAGCTTGGGCATGCCTCTCACTAACTCCTTTTTGACTAAGTTGTTAATTGCCTTAAAATTCAAGTGAGACAGTTTCTTATGCCATAGCTTGCTTTGTTCTTCTGATGCCTTGGTATAGAAGCAAAAAATACCATCCTTATTTGTTAAATCCAAGTCTGCAACAAACAAGCTTCCTTTCCTTGCTCCTTTCAGAGCAATTTCACCAGTTTTCTTGCTGAGAAAGGTGCATTCTTCTTTGTTGAATAAAACTTCAAAGCCTTTTTCTGCAAATTGGCTAACACTGAGAAGATTCACCTCAAGATCAACTACTAATGCTACATCATCAATGACAACATTTTCAGAAACAATCTTGCCATACCCCATTGTGAATCCTTTGCTGTTGTCTCCAAAGGTCACCAATGGGCCAGCTTTCTCCTGAAACTGTGATAGCAGGGCCTTATCACCTGTCATATGTCTGGAACATCCACTGTCAATGATCCATATGACTTTCTTCACTTTGCCCTGCACACAATGAGATTCAGGTGTGTTTAGTGACCCAAGCAGTGTTAGGTACTTTCTTCTTATTAACTGATTTAGTAGAAGTATAGTGATTTATTTTAGATAAAATAGAATTCAATGATTGTTGTGCACTATCCCTTTCTGATGTAGACTCAATTTTTGATTCTTTAAGATCTACTCTCAGTTTGTGGCAACTCTTCATCACTTTCAAGGTGCAAGGGATGCAGTCAAACTTATCACAGAATGAGTAGGGATCATTTAAATCCGCTTTATTGTATTTGCAAGCTCCTTCTGTTAGCTTACTAACACCCTTTTTACAAAGGTGAGTTAGATGATTTATAGAACCACATTTTCCACACTTCTTGCCAGGAACATCTGCAACATAGGCCATATTATTTCTTTTGTTTGTCCCCATTCTTCCACCTCTATTTTTCTTTTTCTTTCTTGCATCTTCAATTTTGGTTTCTTTGACAGGAGTCTTGGTACTTTGATTGTCCATAAGATTTTCTTCAGCCTTGGAAGATTGAATTGAATTTGCATTCTTCTTTTTATTATCCTCATCTGCAATTTCTTACTTGATAATCAATTCTTCTTCACTAAATTTACCTCACAAGTCTTAAACACAGGTGACCCAACATTTTTCATCATTGCTGGAACGTTATCACTCTTTGTTGCTTTTCCTCTGTCATCAGTGTTTTTCTTTTTGCTGTTTAAGGTATCATAATCAACACCAATGGCAATGTTTGCACATGGTTTGTTTTTCTCATGGTACTGACCAACCAATTTAGATGCATTATTGAAGGACTTCAACTTTACTTCACTTTTCTCCAGTTTTTCCCTTAGCACAACCTCAATCTCATTTGCACACTTGAGCTTGTTTTTCAAATAGCCATTTTCTTGTTTCAAGGATTCAAGCTCTATTGTCAACAATTCAGCTTCTAGTTTTTCACTTTCAAGCTTCTTATTTAACTTTATTAATCTGCTAACTTCTTCATTAGCAGCAACCATGCTTGTATGAATGTGAAACATTTCTGTGCTCATCTTCTCAACAGTTTCCTTATATTGATCCACATTTAAATTAGTGGAGGTAAGAGTTGGTACCTATGATTTAGATGAGGATGACTCTCCTTGCTCCAAGGCCATGAGTGCATAGTTTCTTAGTTCTTCATCTTCATCATTTTCAGAGTCATCCCAACTTTTACCTTCTGCAATATAAGCTTTGCTTTGCTGTTTCTTCAGAAGAGCTTTATACATTGCTTCAAGTTCAAGATACGCTTTATCTTTCTTTTCCTTCTTTGGTTTCCTGCATTCTGTAGCAAAGTGGCCTAGTTCATCACAATTGAAGCACCTTATATTAGATCTGTCAACAGATCCAGTTTTGTAACCACTCTTGCTATCAGAATTGTACTTCCCATTCTCTTTCCAGCTGCTATCTTTGTTAAAGGATTGTCCTTTACTTTTGAAGTATTTTGGCTTCCTTACTCTAATATTAGAGAATTTTCTAGCTAGATAGGTCATTGACTGATCTAGCTCATCCAGTTCTTCAAGAGTATAGAACTCATCCTTTTCCAACTCTAGTATGACTTGCTCTTGTGAATCAATTGTCCTCTGTTCACTTGTTGAGACAACTGGAATATGAGATCTTGGTTCGTCATTAGATGTTTGACCTTCATTTACTATTAATTAACTTGAACCATCTACAACATGTCCTTGGCCAGATCTCAACGATTGCCTTTAAATCATCTCTAGTTCATAGGTTTTGAGAATTCCATATAGAACTTCAAGAGTTATTCTGCTCAAGTCTCTTCCTTCCCTGATTGCTGATATTATCTGTTCTAAATGGTCAAAAAGAATAAGCAAGAACTTTAGATTCAGCTTCATAGTATTTGTCATGAAGCTGCAAGTCATTTATCAGCTTATTGAATCTTTCAAACACATCAGTAATGCCTTCCTTAGGCTTAACCATGAAACCCTCATACTATGAAATCAGTATCCTTCTTTGATTAGATCTAACCTCCTCAGTTCCTTCACAGAGTATTTCAATCTTCTCCCATATTTTCTTGGCAGTGTCACAGTTAACAATATTATTGTACATCACATTGTCAAGTGACTCAATCAATATCAATTGCAAGCTGCTGTCCAGGGAGACTTTCTCCTTTTCAGGGTTAGAATACTCATCTGGATCTTTAGGAGCATAATGAGCTGGTATGACCATGTCTCCATCTGTAGATTCCTCAACTCTTACCACATGAAAGAAGGGTCCATTCTTGAGGATCTGAATATGGAACGGATTGGCCATCTTGATAAACAACATCATTTTCTTTTTCCAAAGAGTGTAGTTAGCTTTATTAAAGGTAGGAAATTTTATGCTACTGATTTTCTGTGTATTCATTCTTCCAAGATCTTGAATCTGTTTACTTTCAGATTTTGCTCTGATACCACTTGTTAGTTAATGAATCACACACAGAGGGGGGGGGGGTGAATGTGTTTATCTGATTTTAGGCTTTTCTTGAAAGTTAATGGTTGAACAAAGTAAATTAAATCTTGTATAGAAAAGTGTTCATGCAGAAATTAAACATACGTAAAATAAAGAACACAAATCTTCAAAACTCACTTAATTTTTATATTAAAAATTAAGACTGTTTTGCTACAAAATTTCTAAGCTATTTGATGTTAAAGAGCTCAGCTTCTCCTTGAGAGTGATACAAGAGATTTTATCTAAATTGTTACTTCTAACTAGAGGACCAATGTTAACTTTATAACTCAGTTAACTGCTGGTTTACACAGTGGATAATAAACATGCTATTAGCTTTTTTAAACTGTCACTTGTCATTTCTATTTATAGAAAAGCAGATCTTCCATTTATGGCTTAACATATCTTTAGCATCCCGGATTTACTTTAATCTTCCTCTGTCAGTTAATCTTTGCCATTGATCTTGCACACTCTTCAAGCTACTTTTTGTAGACTTGTCAATCCAGCTGTTGGATTGTTTGTTGATTGTTTATCTTGGATATTAAACTGATCTACAATTCTGTACTTTGAGACTGTACCTCGAGATCTCCAGTTTGAATTAGTAGCACACTTGACATCTCGATAAGTACATAGGCTTATTAAGATCTCTAGCACTCCATATTGAGTTTGACTTGTAGAGGTCTTCAGCTTGTTGAGATTTCTAGTCTTCATATCTTCAATTTAACTTATCGATAACTCTGAGTTCTCTAGTGAAGGAATGACTTGTCGATATCACCAATCTTCAGTTCTTTAAAATTGTCTTTTCGATATCTTCTTGAGTTCTCGAGTAGCTTTCCTGACTTCTTCACTCCCGGTGGATATTGCTCATCCGTCGAGTAGATATATAGCTCATCCGTCGAGTAGATATTGCTCATCCATCGAGTAGATGTTGCTCATCCATATATAGCTCATCCGTTGAGTAGATATTGCTCATCCGTCGAGTAGATATTGCTCATCCGTCGGTACTCTCTTGTTACGACCGGTATTTTGTGTAATATTATTTGCGAACTTTGTATAATATTTGAATCGATTATAAATATACCTATTTGATTATACACTTGTGTGAATGGAGTTGTTGCATTATAAATTGCTTTACTCAGAATATGAATTTTTCAAAGCGATAGTTTTATTAATTGCTCCTATTTTTGATTTATGAAGAATATTCTTTACCATGGAAAATTATCTCTTAAAAATTATTTCATTCACAAATTTCAAAAGTGATCTCATAAAATTTCTAGAAATCCAAGTTATTTTATGGTATAAATTTTATAATTTTTGAACTTTTATTTTATTTTATAAAAATAGATCTTTGAAAATTAGTTATTAAGTAATTAGCAAATTACATGAATATCCTTGCATGCAAATACCCTCCCATTCAACTAAAGGGCTAAAAAGACAATTCCAATCCCACTCACTCTCATTCTACTAGCCAATTTACCACTTTGTCCTTGCATGCAAATTTACCTAACTTTAGCTAGAAGGTTACTTTTGTCATTTACTAAATCCACTCACATTTAGTCAAAACAAAGGCATAAAAACAAACACAAGTATCATAGCATTTCATTTTTTTCACTCCACCATTCCACCCATTCCTTCCTCTTCCCCTCCCTCTCGGCTCAACCCTCCCTCTCGGCTCAACCCTCCCTCTCGGCTATCCCATAGCCGAGGCCCCCCATCCCCTTCTTTTCTTCATTCTTTCACTCAAACATTCATCTTATATTCAAGTAATCTTACACCTTACATGTTGTTCTTATATATTTCAAAAGGTTTAGAGTGAGAAGTTTAAGTTTTGATCTTGCATGTCATACTTTAACTAGAACTCAAAATACAATCTTGATTCTCATGGATTTAAGGTTGTATTATTGAGGGAACTACAAGGAATGGTGAAATGCCAAGTCAAGAGAGTGAAGCTCTTGTTTTAAATGACGATTTCCCTTCCATTTCATTCGGCCATGACCATAAGGGAGCCGAATGAATGGTTCTTAGTGATGTCTTGTTGCCTTGTTCAATTCTTGTATGTTTTTGTGATAATGGCATGAATTTTGTAGTGAAAACTTGATAAAACCCTTTGCATGCTAAGTGATAATTTAGTTATAGCTTATGCTAGGCTTGCATGTTGATTTTATGATAAAATTATTGTGGAAATCATATGGTTTTGACTTGTAAGATTCGAAGGCATGCATGCATGTAAACAACTCATGATTTTCGGAAGTTTTTGATCAATTGAATTGATAATTGTTAGTAGGATTTAATTTCAGTTGAGTTAAGATAATGATCTTGATTTATGATCCTTGATATGTGATGTTAATTCATATATATTTATAAAGAAGATATAACTTGTTGTTTTCAAAAAACTTAATGACCTGTAATTAGTGTAGTATGTTAACTTTTGTTTTGCTATGTTGCACCTTAGGTAAGGATGAGCTCCACTAAGTCAATATTGAGTGTAGGAGAGTTAGTTCAGTAGATCACCTTGATTGAGGTTTGGTTTGGGTTTTTGGTTGTTGTTGGTTGGGTTTGTCAAGTAAGAATCTTGGTGAAAGGAGAGTATTAGTTTCTGCTGCAAATCAGTTTGGTACCCTGAGGTTTAGAGTGAGATTTGGCCTTGTCATTATTGTGCACTTTGAGGCCCAAGTCACCAGAAGCTAGAACTAGGAGTATAAAATAGGTTTTAGGTGTTTGTTGGAAGTTTGTAAGACGTTTGGTTAGGTGCACGAGTGGAAACACCAAATCTGTCCAGTAGGGGACAATTTTGTTGCAACTTAGGAATGGGAAGTTTTGACCTTGTCATAAGTAGGACCTCATTAGGCCCTGTTGGGCCTTAGTTAGAGGGAGTGTCAGAGGACTTTTTTCAGCCATATTTCATAGGATTTGAGTTAGAATCATGTGTCATAGCTTAGTTCAAATCAGGACCCTTTTCTACCCAGAAAAATAGGGGAAGCGTAGACTTTAAGCTTAGGCCTAGGGAGGCCCAAGCTAGGCCCTTGAGCCACATCAGGTTTGGGAGTTGGCTTATGATCAGGAGAGTCTTGTGTAAAAGTTTTGGAGCTAAAATTGAAGTGTAAGAGTGTCAAATGCACCCAAGAAACCTTAGATGTCATTCTGAAATTTACCATAATGAGCACATTCACTTACCACATAGTTTTAGAGCACTTAGGAGTGAAGTTTTGGTTGACCACCATAGTTTCAAGATAGCATAAAGTCCGTAAAATGAAAGGCCCAAGTTAGGGTCAATAGGATTTGGATGGTTTAGTAAAGGTACATCGAGTTAGGAGGCCAAAATTTGGAGATTTTGTCTAGTTTAGCGACCAAGTGACTTAAGTAAGTGGAGAAAGATCATCCAAGCCTAGTGTTGCAATATGGTGTGTGTGATATTATTTGGTACTTAAATATGGTATGTGAGCATATATGGCTATGTGTACTATTATGATTATAAGGTGATTATAAATTGTGTGTATATAGGCCTAAGTGCCATTGTATTTAAATTTTTGTTTACAAATAGGTTGAGTTGGTAAGAATATATTATAATGAGGTTATTATTATTTGTGTAGGATCTCGAGACGAGGTTAAACTTTCTATTAAGGTCGAGTAAAGCTTCCAGTTGCTCCTACCTGCCAGTCAAGTCCAGCCTTTCTCAAGGCAAGTGATTCAACATGCCTTTTTCGTTTACACTGCAAGCATGTGATAACTAGTTCATATATATGATGCGAGTATTTTAATTTGCCTTGATATTCATGAACCAAGTGGTTTCGAATCTATATCTGTAGTATATGAAAATGACATGAACCCTCAAGTATTTATCTCAAGTAGTTTAACTCTACTTGAAGATTTCTATGCAAGTAAATCAAAAGTCCTATCATGCTAGTATACCCAAGTAATTGTGAGGTTTAACCATGTGCAAGTTATACTTAGTAACCTTATCTTAATACCTAAAAGTCATTCATTCCTTAACGATTATCCATGATTGTTTGATAACCCTATATTTACCCTAAAGCATGACACTCTGGTATACCTTGAGTTAATGCTCACCTTCTCTATATTTTAATACCTATACCTCATTTGGAACCATTAATGCTTACTTTCTCTATATTCTTAAATACCTATGTCTTACCTGGAAACATTACCTAGAACCTCGTTTGACCTTGTTCCTTCATACGATTCAATAACCTTGCTAAATCTCACTGTCAAAATCCTTGTATATAGAATCCTTACAATTCCCTTGATGAAGTATAGTCTAGTTGATCTTGGCCTTGAAATTTAGTGGACATTTTCCCTGTGCTTCAAAGTTGATCTAGAACCCTTGATAAAGATGCTCACTGTTTAAGAAATTAACCGTCACCTGGCATCAGTTTTTAATAAAATAAAAAGTTAAAATTTGGATTTCCAGTCCCAAAGGGGGACAAATATTTTCTTTAAATGGTGGATCTGGACTAAGACGCAAGTCCTTTCTGCTCTTAATTTGTAGGCTTAAAAGTTGCCTAGGGATCCCATTAATGTTCTAGAACCCAACAATGTTCGGGATTACTTCGCGGCTGATCACCGGCTGTAATCCGTACCGTCATAAAATGGTTTTTGATAAAGAAATGGTTTGAATGGTTTTGTTACAAATAAATGATGCCATCACTCAAAAGTTTATCTCTTTCTATTATTAGCTCTACCTTCACAATGTTATTCTTATATCTCGATTTATATTTTGTATTGTATTGTATAGCACTTGTTGAGCATTTGGCTAACTACTTGCTTATACCCTTATATTTCAGCTAGCGGATATGGTTAGATTCAAGCAAACAGCGCGTAAGACTTATGATGCCGATGCATATGTTCGAGCTCAGGTAGATTAGTGATCATTTTGTGTGAGGACTCGATATTAGAAATCAGGTTGAAATAGTTAATAGTGTTGGGCTGTTCCAAACCCTAAACTGTAAGATCTTAGATTCATTTTTATTTACTTTCTTTTGTTAATTATTGTATAAAATATTGTTAAGTCGGGGCGTGACATCTCTGGAGTTCTCGAATGACTTCTCTATAAATCTGTGACTTGTAGAGATCTTGACTTAGAATATTTTTCTCCAAACAGATTTATTCAACTCCAAGCTTCTTCCAAATTCTTCTGAGGCATGATCTTCTTGATCTTCTTTTAGATAGAATCCTTAGGCTTGATACTGTTTTAAGAAAAAGACTCCAGTCCGGTCCTTTGAATTTTTACAGACTTTAAGTGTTACAAGTACAAAATACAAAATTAAGATAGCAATACAACTTACTTAGGGTTGACCCCAAGCTGAACAGATTACTGAAAATAACTATTCATTAATCTTCTACTCAGATCAGATGTCCATTTGATTTGCTTCATACTATGATCAGAGATGCTAATGACATTGTTAGCTCCAGTAATCTTTGACATCATCTATTATATATTACACATGTTGACTACTAGTAGATATGCATAATAGGTTGATTAATTGTAAATATGAGATGTCTTATAATTCTGCATAAATGAAATGGAGTCAAGTGTCAAATAGCTACCTGACGGATGATCAACAAAGCTACCCGACGGATGTTCAACAAAGCCACCAGACGGATAACAAGCATGTACCCGACGGATGATCAATTCAAATATATGTTGACAGTGACAACACAGTCACATGCATCGAGTGTTTGCAAAAGGAATGTGGCAGCCTGTTTAGCAGGAAATTGAGAACACAGAAGCATTACCATTTCTATGCAAGTAATGAAGATTTTTAAAGATGCTGGAATAGAGTAATGAAGCAGCATGGAGTTAGACTTGATAGGTTTTGTTTTATTATCCTGTCTTATTACCATGTAAACTTGGTGATATATAAACCAAGTGTAGCTAGTAGAAAAAAAGAACTAAGCAAACACATTTCAGGAGAGAAATAGAAAAAGTTGTATCTATCAAGAATTTCTCAGTAGTTTGTTTGTTCAACTTATAAAGCAGTTGTGAGCCAATTCGAGCTTCACAGAGTTCTCAAATATATATATATATATATATATATATATATATCTGGTGGATACATTTAAATCCACCAGAAAGTTTTAAAGACTTGTGTTTTTATTACTTTGTGTTTGATTTATTTAATCCTTTAATTCCGCACTTTGTAAATCAAAACACACATATATATATATATATATATATATATATATATATATATATCTGTCGAGTTAAGAACTGTTTTTAAATCTTGAAAAAGAAGCCAGAATACATTCAAACCCCCTTCTGTAATTCTTGTTATATTGTTAGGGAATAACAATTGGTATCAGAGCAAGCTCTTGAAGTACAAAGAGTGTAAAGATCACAACAAACAACAAGATGAACAAGAAGGATGTTGGAGTTACAATTCCTTTTCTGGACAAAGACAATTATCACCACTGGAAGGTGAAAATGCATCTACATCTCCTTTCTCAAGATGAGGCCTATGTGGATTGCATAGAGAGAGGTCCTCATGTACCAATGAGAGCTGCAACATGCAATGAACCATCTGTTCCCAAGCCTAGGCATGAATGGTCAGATCCTGATATTGAGCAAGTGAGGAAAGACAAGAAGGCCATGAATATATTGTTTAATGGAGTTGATGGTGATATGTTTGATAACATCATTAAATGCAAAACAGCCAAGGAGGTTTGAGACACTATCCAGATTATTTGTGATGGTACTGAGCAAGTAAGGGAGAATAAGATGCAGCTGCTAATTCAGCAATATGAGCACTTCCATTGTGAAGATAGTGAGTCTCTCACTGATATTTTTTGTAGGTTTCAAAAATTACTGAATGCTCTGAAGTTGCATGGAAGAGTCTATCAGACAAAAGACTCTAACCGCAAGTTCCTTAGATCTCTTCCAAAGGAGTGGAAACCAATAACAGTCTCATTGAGAAATTCTCAGGATTACAAGGAGTTCACCTTGGAGAGACTGTATGGCATCCTGAAAACTTATGAGCTTGAAATAGAGCAAGATGAGAGGAGGGAGAAAGGAAGGAAGAAAGGAGGATCCATAACACTGGTTGCTGAATTAGAGAAAGAGAATGAGATGAAGGTAGAAGCTGTTGAGTCTACATCAAAGGTCTGTGAAAGCAAGGGCAAAGGGCTGGTAGCTAAAAATGAAGATCATTTGAGCCAAGATGACATGGATGATATTGATGAGCATTTAGCATTCCTTTCCAGAATATTTGCCAAGCTCAAGTTTAAAAAGAACTTTGGAGCAGCCAAGCCAAGTAGAAACATGGTGGATAAATCCAAATTCAAATGTTTCAAATGTGGCTTGGCAGGGCATTTTGCCAGTGAGTGTAGAAATTTAGATTCCGGCAAAAAGAAGTTTGAGCCTATTGATTACAAACAGAAATATTTTGAGTTGCTCAATCAAAGGGAAAGGGCCTTCATTACACAGGAAAATGACTGGGCAGCTGATGGATTGGATGAAGATGAAGATGTAAGCTATGTCAATCTAGCCCTAATGGTCAAGTCTGATGAAACAGAAACAAGTTCTTCAAGTAATCAGGTAATCACCACTAACCTAACACATTTATCTAATGCTGAGTGTAATGATGCAATCAATGACATGTCTACAGAATTATATCACTTGCGTGTTACACTTAAGTCCCTCACTAAGAAAAATGTTAAAATTAAAGAAAATAATTTGTTTTTAAGTGAGAGGAACAATGTGCTAGAGTCTCAGTTTATTGAATTTGAAAAATTTAGAATTGAGTGTAAGATTGCTAAGGATGAATTAGCTGAGTCCTTGAAGAAAGAAGAGATTTTAAAGAAGCAGCTTGAACGAGAACATGAAGTAATTAAAGCATGGAAATCATCCAGAGATGTCCGTGCTCAAATCACTAAAATTTAAGGTATTGAGTCTTTTTGTGATGCAGCCTGTAAAAAGAGTAAGGAGAAGCTGGAATCCAAGTTGGTTGAAGGATTGCTAACAGATGTGGACTCGACGGATGATGAGAATCATCCGTCGGATAATCGAAAGGATTATCCGTCGAGTGACAAAGAGTCACATCCGTCGGCTGTGAGTAAACCTGTGAGCAAAGCTAAGCTTGGCAAGCTGAATGAAAAATATGGATCAGTTTCTAAAAACTTTATTTCAGGAGAATCAAATCAAGTGAAGAAAGAGAAAAAGTTAATGTTGGTCATCTGTCCATCAAGCAATTGAATGACAGATTAGAAAAGATTGAGGTTAAAACAGCAAATAAAAAGAAAAGCAATAAAAATGGGAAAGTAGGAATTAACAAACATAAAAACTACACACCTGATAAATATGCACCAAGAAAAATCTTTGTTAAGTGTCCGTCGGATAATCAAAAGGATTATCCGTCGAGTGACAAAGAGTCACATCCGTCGGCTGTGAGTAAACCTGTGAGCAAAGCTAAGCTTGGCAAGCTGAATGAAAAATATGGATCAGTTTCTAAAATCTTTATTTCAGGAGAATCAAATCAAGTGAAGAAAGAGAAAAAAGTTAATGTTGGTCATCTGTCCATCAAGCAATTGAATGACAGATTAGAAAAGATTGAGGTTAAAACAGCAAATAAAAAGAAAAGTAATAAAAATGGGAAAGTAGGAATTAACAAACATAAAAACTACACACCTGATAAATATGCACCAAGAAAAATCTGTGTTAAGTGTGGTAGTGTTAATCATCTGTCTGTTAATTGCAAACTTGCCATGCCTACTCCTGTGTCTGTGCCTCTCTCTTTTCCTAACATGATTGCTATGCCTACCATGTCTATGTCTACTCAGAATATGAATGCACAATTTGCTAATATGCCATTTGCACATTATTATACTGCATTTAGTATGCCTCAAATGCCACTTAACATTCCTTACTAGAATAACATGTTTGCAAACAACATGCCTTTCCCTGTTAATCAAAATGTGCATGATAATTCTGGTATAATGACTGGTTTCAAAGGTCCAACTCAAATGACTAAGGATGAATCAGAAATTCCCAAGTAAAATGAGATCAAACCTAAGAAACGAAAGAAAAAAGCTAACAAGGTGGGACCCAAGGAAACTTGGGTACCAAAATCAACTTGATTTGATTTTGATGTGTGCAAGGAAACAGAAAGAATCTTTCGTACCTGGATAGTGGTTGTTCAAGGCACATGACTGGAGATTCTACCCTGCTCACAGAGTTCAAGGAAAGAGGTGGCCCAAGTATCACTTTTGGAGATGACAGCAAAGGTTATACTGTAGGATTTGGCTTGATTTTAAAAGACAATGTCATCATTGAAGAGGTTGCCCTAGTGGATGGTCTCAAGCATAATCTGTAGAGTATCAGCCAGCTTTATGATAAGGGCAATTCAGTAACCTTCAATTCAGAAGTCTGTGTTGTGACAAACAAAAGAAGCAACAAAGTGGTTCTCACTGGAGTGAGAGAAGGAAATTTATATCTAGCTGATTTCAACTCATCTAATACAGAATCTGTCACTTATCTTCTCAGTAAAGCAAGTCAAGATGATAGTTGGCTATGGCACAAGAAGTTGTCTTATCTATACTTCAAGAGCATGAATGAGCTTATCGAGAAAGAACTGATCAGAGGTATTCCTCAAGTGGAGTTTTCTAAGGATGGATTGTGTGATGCCTGTCAGAAAGGAAAGAAGATTAAAGCATCATTCAGAAAGAAGCTTGATTCAACAATTGAAGAACCTTTGCAACTGCTACACATGGATTTATTTGGACCAGTTAATGTGTTGTCCATTTCAAGGAAAAGATTTTTCCTAGTAATTGTGGATGATTTCTCAAAGTTCTCTTGGACATATTTCCTAAAGTCTAAAGATGAGGCTAGTAAAATCATCATCAATCATATAAGGCAAGTCAACAATCATCCTGATTTTAAAGTAAGGAGAATCAAGAGTGACAATGGAACTGAGTTCAAGAATTCTGTGATGAGATCATTTTGTGAAGAGAATGGGATAATCACTACACCATAAAATACCTACTGTAACACCAAAAAAATGTTGTATTAGGGGGTAAATATGTTGCTCTTGCCCCACTTTTAAGCTAAGGTAACATTTTCTTAAAGATAGGTTTTCCATGTTGCCTTAGGGGTCTAAGGTAACATCTTTGGTGCCTAAGGCAACATCGTGTTTTAACTTGTTTATATGTTGCTATAGCTTGCTAATGCAACATAAAGAGAGATCAGTTGTAACTTGTTTTTTATGTTAGCTTAGAGTTTTAAAATGTTTTTAAAAAATGGGCCCCACGGTGGGATCCACTAGCTGAAATGGCAAGTGTGGGCCCCAATATGTTGAGTTGTCTTGATGACGTAGCAAGTGGGCCCATAGAACCTAATGTAATACTTTGAGAAACTGTTGTAACATTATAACTAGCCTAATAAAACATTTTAAACATAATATGGTAACAGTTTAGGAGGCTATTGTAACAATTTTGCACAAACAAATTGAAATGCTTATTCTGTAAACTAAAGAATCCCAATTATACAATTTCATAACTACAAAATAATGCATCCAAACCAAAAATTAAACATCCAAATATACAACCAAATTAAACGTCCAAACTAACTATAATCACTAGTGGTATGTCTCTAAAAGATGACTCTTTTATTTTCTTGAGCAGATCATAGCCTGTCATTCCAGGCATACAGAAGTCTATTATAATAAGATTCACTACCATTTCCTGAAATCAAGAAGACCAAGTTTTAACAATCCAGAAGTGCATATAACTGAGCCCTTTTGAAGTTGCAGCTTTAAACAAATGAAATGAGTACATGTTGATTTATTGGAGATGTAAATGTTTTGTTGGGACTGATTTGTTCATCATCTTCATGCAATTCATAAAATTCTAAAGGTTTACTACCAGAATCAACTGCTGTAACTGCCATAAAAAACAATCAGAACCAAAAAATCTAAACTAATGATATAAATCTAATCTTTTATATTTAACTTGTTAGCAATTCCAATGTAAAGTACCTTGGAAAGATGTGTATTACAAGAATTGAATACGCATCTATAGAAGTTGCATTACAAGAGCTATCAAGCATTTGTACTAAATGATTCCACCTCTTGTGTACTGAAAGTATCAATTCTACATGAAGTACTAGGTGACCATTCCATGAACTACATAACACGGATGGTTGGCCTAAGCACATATGAAGCTGTCTGACATAAAAGATATTGACTGACATTAACGCTTAAACTGGTGAATGGTAAATTGACAGATATTAAAGCCATAAATTAGAAATGCAGAGGAAAGAGACCAGAGACAAATACCTTTCTTTGCCTTTGATGGTACAAGAGACTGATCACCCAGGCAATAATGCAGCAGGGTAAAATGAAGAAAATAGTTTGCAGCAGAATAACTTGTAAATATATGCATTTGCATGATCATTTGAATCATATAAGTAATGGTTAAAAATGTTGAATCTGTAGCAATCGAAAGGGTACTTACAGTGAAAATTGCAGATCCATTATCCTCTTCAGGAAATACAGAAATATCCCTTGATAACATCTAATTACAAATTAATAGTTATTTTAACATGTATACTCTTACCAGGCTTTTCATAAAGAACATGATAGGTTACACCGTTACACAATACCACAACCTTCTCAAGGGTCTAAGACTTTCTCAATAAAGTAACTAACCTCATGTTGCAGACAAGTTAAAAATGCTCAAGTAACACTCAAAGGATTAAGCTATAACATGAAAATAGACACTTTCTTGCACTAAATTTTAGAAAACAATGAACCAATAATTTAATAAAGTATAAGCTAATTTCACATACCATAACCTTGAGTCATTGGGTCGCTCGGCCAACCGTTTCTTGATGAGTTCCACAGCTGATGCTTTCTTCTCCAATAGCCTACATAAATAAACATTTTTTTTAATTTAAGTTACTCAGCATCACAAAGGCTTGTATGAGAGTGTACACAAAATTTAAAGGAAGACAGATGACGAAATGTCAAGGAGAAAAGGAAATAATATAAATCATTGATCATACAGGTAACAATATATTATAGTATCCCATAACTCGAGATCCTCATAAACCTTAACTGCTTCACCTATAAAGCCACAACTCACCAAGAGATCACCATATTCCCTTGAAGATGAAGGAATTGAAAAGTAGTTCTGCAAAGACTTCAAGCCTAAATTCAATTCGCACTATTTATCTCTTTATTGAAAATAAATATAATAAATCATGACGGGTCCAGCAAACAAGCATAGTTAATTATAAGTCAAATACAAGCTGGATTTATTGTACTCACCAGATGGCTCTCCTTTCTTGCACAACTTTAGACTGCAATATAAGAAATAGAAAAAGATACTAATTCTTAGGAAAAAGGTGTGCGGGTGTTGGTAATAAGTTTCCTATAAAATGGATAATTAAAAAAGGGAAAACAATGACGTCATACCGGAGGTAGGAACATCTTTGGCGCCTTTCCAGAATCACTAGGACCTAATGCAGCTAACATCCCACTCTTCCCTTTCATAATATCCTCTACTATCGGGTTCACCATTTTGTGAAACACATCATCCTACAAAATATCCGAGTATAAAACCTCACAAATTACTCGAAAACAAAACATTAGACAGTATTCCACAATTAAAATTTATGAAAACAAAACCCTGGAACTTCAATTTTACATTAAAAACTCATCGAAAACATATATTAGAAAATAAACCTTAATAAACAATTTAAAAATCAAAACCCTGGCATCTCAATTCGATCAAATTAAGCAACAACCTGAGCCGAATCAGCAGAAAACACATACGAAAAGCCTTTAATGAAAGGGGGGTACTGAATAGTGGATGAATGAGAAGAGGAAGCACCGTTACAAATAAGAGCAGAAAGAAGGCGACGGATGTGTTTGGGCCTTGTTGGTGTCTGATGATGGTGTGAACTCAGGCGGCTACTACTCGAACCCATATTTCACTTCTCAATTTAATCATATACCCACAACATCATATATGTTTTTATGTGTATGGGGGGGAGAGAGAGAGAGAGAGAGAGAGAGAGAGAGAGAGAGAGAGAGAGAGGATTGAAAAATGAAGAAGAAGGCATACACGGGCACAGCTGATTCCCATCCCGATTCAATCGAGTCCTAATTAGAAATAAAAATTGAAAGGGTTGGCCAGAGAGAGTGATGGAAAAGAAAGAGGGATTAGGCGGAGAGAAGGTACTGAGAGAGAAAGATGAAGCGAGTGAAATGGGTGGTTGGGTATATTCTGAAAATCTAAAAAATTCAAACAAGTTCTGAAAATTTGGGCGGCGATTTTACCCGCTTAGCCCAAATATGGGCCGATATGAGTCCAGTTAGATACACAGATAAGTTTATGCTTTATATTTTAATTATACAATTCAAATAATCATTTAATAAAAGAATTAATTATTTATGTGTATTTTATCACTTCTATAATTCGTATATTTAATTTTTTTAATATTTTTTATTTTTAAAACGAATATATTAATGCACGTATTAAAATGAGGGGAATATATAATATTTTAACTTTTTATTTCTTTTGAAATTTATATACTAATTTCTTAAAATTTTAAGACCTTAGAAAATTTCTATTTGAAACTTTTTAAATTTTACTATGTATAATTTCATAAATCATCAAGTACGTTATTTATTCAATTCGTAAATCATATTAAATTATTTTAATTTTAATTTTAATTAATATTTTATCTTAAAAACATATTTTATTAATATTTTGATACTCCAAGCTAACACTTTTACAAATATGTTATAAGCTGCAACACTTTCGAGCTAATGTAACACCATGTTTTAGGCTATTGTGACACAAAAACCACCATGTTAAATTAGGCCACAAGTACCGTACCTAAGGTAACATATGAGGTAACTTTCATTCGGAGAGGGGTTGCGATAGGCCATATATGGTGTAGTGAATGCATGAGTTTTTCTGCAGCAAGAACTCCACAACAAATGGAGTAGTGGAAAGAAAGAACAAATCTCTTATTGAAGCTGCAAGGAGAATGCTTGAAGAATCAGAGTTACCAACTTGTTTTTGGGCTGAAGCTGTGAATATTGCTTGCTACACTCAGAATATTTCTTTGATTAATCAAGCAAAGTGTATGACACCCAACCAATTGTTCAAGAACAAGAAACCAACTCTAAATTTTCTTCATGTCTTTAGCTGCAAATGTTTTATCTTGAGGAATCAAACTGATCAACATGGGAAGTTTGATGCTAAAGCAGATGAAGGAATTTTTGTTAGATATGCTGTGGGAAAGGTATATAGGGTCTACAATCTAAGAACTAACATTATTATGGAATCAATACATGTTGTGTTTGATGACAAAAAGATTGAAGGACTGCAAGATGGAGATTTCCATGATAGCCTCAAGTTTGATAATGTGGAGATGGTTAGTGATGACAGTGATGATGAAAGTGATCAAGAAATAATGAATAAGGATAATACAGAAAAATATACTACTAATGAAGCACATAATTTAACATCTGTCGAGTTACAAAATGCTTCATCCGTTGGGAGACAATCTGCCTTATCTGTCGGAAGACAATCAGCTTCATCCATCGTAACACAAAGTGCACCATCCGTTGGATCATTAAGAGAAGCTGAAAGTCAGAATAGTTCACTTACAGAAAGTTCCCCTTTCTCAAATCAAAGATTCACAAACTCAGGGGGAGTTTCTATTAATCAAAACTCAGTCACACATCATGACAACAATGAGGCCTCTTCATCTAGAGCTACCTCAACAAAGAAAATGGACTAAAGATCACCCTTTTGAGCTCATCATTGGTGATGCATCTTCCAAAGTTCAAACAAAGAGATCAACTCAAGAAGAATGTCTATATAGCAGCTTCCTATCTAAAGAAGAACAAAAGAAGGTAGATTTGGAAGAATAGATTTTGATGAAACTTTTACTCCTGTTGCTAAGGGCTATTGTCAACAAGAAGAAATAGATTTTGATGAAATTTTTGCTCCTGTTGCAAGACTTGAAGCCATCAGAATTTTCCTAGCCTATGCAGCTCATGCCAATTTCAAAGTCTATCAAATGGATGTCAAAAGTGCATTTCTAAATAGAGATTTGGAAGAGGAAGTCTATGTAAGTCAGCCTCCTGGTTTTGAAGATCCAAGTTTTCCAAATCATGTGTACTATCTTTTGAAAGCACTTTATGGACTGAAGCAAGCACCTAGGGCCTGGTATGATACTTTATTAACATTTCTTTTGGATAATCACTTCACAAGAGGTACTGTTGATAAAACTTTATTCTTTAGAAATGTTAATGGCTCTAGCATACTTGTTCAAATTTATGTAGATGATATTATATTTGGCTCTACAGTTGAAAAACTTTGCAAAAAGTTTTTCAAATCAATGCAAAGTAAGTATGAAATGAGCATGATGGGAGAATTAACTTACTTTCTTGGTTTGCAAGTTAAGAAAGTTAGTGATGGAATATTCATTAGTCAAACTAAATACGTTCATGATCTTTTAAAAAAGTTTGATCTAATGGATTGCACATATGCAAAAACTCCCATGGCCACTACAACTAAGCTTGAATTAAACACTACTGAAAAGTATGTGGGTATTTCAAGCTATATGGGCATGGTTGGTTCACTTTTGTACTTAACAGCTAGTAGGCCAAATATAATGTTTGCTACTTGTCTTTGTGCTAGAATTGAGACTGATCCTAGATAATCTCACCTAGTAGCTATTAAGAGAATTTTCAGATATCTCAAGGGAACACCAAAACTTAGCATTTGGTACCCTAGAGATTCTGGTTTTGATCTAACTGGTTATTCAGATGCAGATTATGCAGGTTGTATAATAGACAGAAAAAGTACAACAGGAACCTGCCAATTTCTAGGGAACAAGATTGTGTCATGGTTCAGTAAAAAGCAAAATTCAGTTTCTACTTCTACAGCTGAAACTGAATATATTGCTGCTGGTAGTTACTGTGCACAGATTTTGTGGATGAAAAACCAATTGTTGGACTGTGGTCTACAAGTGGATAGAATTCCCATTTTCTGTGATAACACAAGTGCAATTGCCATCACTGAAAATCCAGTGCAGCATTCAAGAACAAAGCACATAGACATCAAGTACCACTTCATAAGGGACCATGTGATGAATGGTACTGTGGAACTGCATTTTGTTCCTAGTAAAAAAAAGCTTACAGATATCTTTACCAAGCCATTTGATGAATCCACCTTTTCAAGGTTGGTAAGTGAGTTAGGTATGCTTAATTAATCCTGAATCATTTCAGATAATTTTGCAAGTTTTAATGCAGCCAGAAATTTAATTGATTTTTCTGTTTTGGATGAAATTTTGGCTAAGTCAAAATTTACATCCCGACGGATGCTCATTATCCATCGAGTTTGATCATCCATCGGAATATTAATTGTTAATAAAAATCAATCATTTTTCTGGAGTATTTCATAACTCGACGGATAACTGATTTATCCTCATCTGTCGAATTATCTCAATCATAGCCGTTAAAACTCTGAAGATTATCCATCGGGTATACTTACAGTTTGTAAGCATAACACGACAGATAATTGAAGGAATTTTTACAGTTTATTCATTTTTAAATGGTTATTTCTGAGATAGTATAAAAGAAGAATTCATTTTTATTCTATTCTTTTATCATTCTCGAGATTCAATTACTCTAACTTCTGTCTTCTTAAAAGCAAATCTTCGCTCTTCAACTTTCAAATCTTTAGCAATGACACCTATAGTGAAAATCATGTCCTAAATTGGTTATATCTATGAAAAGAACAACTTCACAGCTCTAGTGAACAAGGAGATTCAACAGTCTAGAGACTATAAAAAAATGATGGATTTTGTGAAAAGCTGTAAACTCAACTATGTTATGCTGGAATCTCCCTACATCTACTGTGAGGTTGTAGAGGAGATATGGAAAACTGTAGTGTACAACTCAACTGACAAGACCATCACTTTCACTCTTAAAGGTAAGCCGTTTTGCATTAATAGTGATATTGTCAAAGCATGCTTTGGAATTCCTAATAATACTGTTATTGCTCCACACACAGACACTGATATAGTTAACATGCTAAATTCTGTGGGCTATGCACTCACTACCTCTAAATTAAGTGAAATTAGAAGGTTGGGTCTTAGAAAAGAATGGAGTTATCTGTGTGATGTGGTAACTAAAGTGTTTTCTGGTAAAATTAGTAACTTTGATTCTATTAATATATCCATGCTTAACATACTTTACATGCTAGTTACTGATAAGTATTTCAATTTTAGTGACTTGGTCTTGTTTGAGTTAGGTTTTAAGTTAGGAGAACTCAATAAGAGAGGTAAAAGTGTCTATTATGCTAGATTCTTTGTGATGCTTGCTAACCAACTTATTGAGAACATTGTGATTGAGAACCCAACCAAGATGAATTGTTGGGTTCAAGAAAGAAGAATAATTGCAGATCTTAATAGAGAAAACCACCACAAAGAGGTGCCCCTCTTCTATTTTCCAGTTATGGAGGGACCTCAGGTAAGTGAGGTAATTTCTACTGTCTCCACTCTTCCAACCTCGCACACTTCTTTGCCTTCAAATATAGCAATGACATCTGTGTCAATGATCCAACAGATGCCTACCCAAGCTACTAAACCACAAATTTTAAAATCCAAGTGTAAGAAAGCCCCCTCTGGTTTCTTTCAAAAGAAACCAGTTGCAAAATCCACTAAAACCAAAGAGGGGAGTGTGAAGGAGGGTAAGCAAGATAAGGTACATGGTGAAAATCAAAGAAGCCCTAAGAATAAGGTTGGAGAGGTGAGTGTTTCCCATCCTAGCCACACTACAGCTTCTCAACAAGCTGCAGTGCTTAAAAAGGACTTAAGCTCATTACTAGTTGCATCCTCCCAAAAGGATATGACTATTGAACAAAGCTCTCTGCCAAGAGCACAGACCAAGAGGGTAAGGGACACAAGCTCACCCCAAACTTATGCCAGAAAGAAGAAATCTAAACCAACTGGGGATACACAGGGTGCACACACAGTGCAAACTGAAGCAATAGACTCAGTCACTACAACCTCTCAAAGTCATGTTGATGTGGCTCCAGTAATGTGGAGTCACAGCCAAAATCTCTAGTGATAGAAGCACGTCAAACACCAAACTCACCCACACACTCACTGGATGTTGACATGATCAATACATCACTTCCAAATTCTCCATCTTTAACTCTTTTGGAGAAGCCAAATCTCCAAGCAAGTGAGCATCATCTTTTAGATAATTTGTTGGCTCACTTGCTATTTCTTTCTGAGTCTATTGAGACATCTATGCCTAAATTTTCATCAATCTGCACAGAGTCTACAATAGCCTCTACTCCAAACTCATTCATTTCTTCTATCTCGATGGATATTCATCATCCGTCGAATAGTGATTGTATCCCGACGGATAAGCCTAACAGCAGTCATCCGTCGGATAGCCAAACTACTATCTCGATGGATATTCCTCATCCGTCGGGTGTCTCTACACAACTTCAAATTTCTTCAATTCTTACAAGTGCAGAAGACTTAGTAGTAGTACAATCACTCTTAGGACCGAGGGAAGGGAGTGAATTGAGTGAGAGTCTGGGTTGCTCCGAGGAAAATGGAGAGAAAATGAGTGACCAAATGCAGTCCATTTCTTCAGGACTGGAAAAGTGAGTGAGAGGAGTCCCACCGTAAATGGTGAAGGTGAGGGTGGGATGCCAAGGGGAGCCCTTGATGCAAGAAAAGAGAGATCATGAGAGAAAAGCAGGTATAGGAGAAAGAAGGGTGGACATCATTATTAGTGAGTCAATAAATGTCAATGAAGCAAATATAGAGTATCTACCTCAGCATAGTCAAGGTGTTATAGATTCCACCTCTTTGGATGCTAAGACATTTACTCATCCTGTTCCAGCATATCAAGTTTTGGCTGGACAGGGCAATGAAAATACATAAAGGATGCTAAATTTGGTGCATACTACTCAATCCATGCAAAGGGCAAAGGATGCCATCACAGCTATGCCTTCTATAACTGGTGATGACATAGACTATGAAGCTGGTGGATCAGAAGAATTCTTTGGTGATAATAGTGAAGAGGTATCACTGGACATAGGGGAGAAGTAGGCCCTAGTTCCAGATCTGGTATGCCATCTTGGGCATTTTCAAAGCAATATGATGAACATTATTTCAAGACCACCCTCATTTAACTCATAAGTCAGACATAATCTGTTCTTCAATCCATAACAAATGCCAGCACCAAGAAGCTCCTAAAAGCACACCTTGCTTCTCTTCAATTACAACAAATCCAAGGCTTTCAACACAATCCGGATGTCACTTCTATCAATAGTGAGATTGATCAAATGAAAAAGGACATTTCCGACATATTGGATGCTAAACTTCCAGAAGCTACAATGATTAATATTAAAAGACAGCTAAGGAAGAACACTGATCTTGCAACCAAGGTGGATTCCTTGGATAAAAGAATGACTGCTATGGAAGCTTCTCTAACAGCTATTCATCTACATCAAGCACAGTAAACAGACTTGCTTCAAAAGCTAGTGGCCAGCACAAACCTCTTCCTCTACTCTACTTGCTGATAACAAAAAGGGGGAGAAAGAAAGTGCTATTATCCCACTCAGTCGAGAGGGATCAAGAAGTGAGGGGGAGCAGAAAGTGCTAAACATCCAAGTCAGCAAAGTAATTGTGCCAACAATTGCTTTCACAAAGCCACCAGCCATGGACATCATTGACATCATAAATCTGGCAGCAGCAAAACTAATCACAGATGACAAACTGCTAAAAAAATTGATGTAGGAGCAGCTGAGAAGGAGTTGAAAGAAAAATGGAGAAAGATAGATGCAGAAATTCAAAAAAAGTTTGGGCCAATTCAGAAGCCAGACAAAATATTCATTCATCACTCTCAAGTCAAGAATATTTCTTTAAATGAAATGAGGGTGAATTATCTGGAAAAAGCCCAAACCTCTTGCATCAAATCTCCAAAAGGAGATCTAATCATGAAGCCAAAAAGGAACTACTCAAAGTTCTCAGACAAAAATCCTATGGATATTGTGTATGAGACACCTAGGCCAGATGAGAAGAAGCAGTTGGCTAGGTCAATTACCTTTTACAAAGATCCAGCTCATTCAGCACTCAAAAGAAGATTAGCTAAGATTTATAGAAATGGTAAGGAAATTTGTGTGGTAGCTGGACACCCCATATTTGTGGAAGCTAAGAAGGAAGAGAAAGAAAGAATCAGGCAAGAAAAGAAGCAAGCTGCTCTAGATGCTAAAAAGCTTAAACAAAAGAAGAAGCAAGTTGCTATCTTGGCCAAGATTCAAGCTGTAAAAACCACAACAAGAATTCCTGCACAACCAATTGTAATTGCTGAACCTAAGGATCAGAAAGTGCAAGAAGAGCCACAACAGAAAAGAAGATTCAGATACAAGCTCCATTCCAAGAGAAAATTAGACTTTAGTGATGAGTAAAAGGAAGACCACATTCCCAAAAAGTCTACAACTTCAACTCAGACATCAAATCCCTCAGTGGTGTTTGAAGAATTCAAGGTGGTGGATCCAACTAGGAACATTCATGGTGAACCCATTAGCCCTAAGGACAAGCCAGTAGACTGGGATAGTTTGCCAATTCCTGAGCTAAACCATCCTATCTTTAAGACAAGAAGACAAAGACAAGAGCTAGCAAGAAAGTGAAACCAGTGACACTCAAATCAAAGACCCTATTCAAATCTTAATCCTCAGTCAACAAAGGAGATATGTTGTACATTTGTGACATCAAAGAGTTTTCTGACATTAACCTCTACTTAGATGAATTGGAAGAAGTTAGAGGAATTGATGCTCACAAACATCTTCCTGAAATACTGGTATTCAAATATAAGGGAGGAAAAGAGATCATATGGCCACTTCACAGGATTCTTCTAGAAAGCCAAGTTGTTCTAATAAAGATCTACTCATCTTTCAAAAAGAACCTTGGATTCAATGTGACTGCAAGAAGATTAGTTCTAATGAAGATTGAGAAGCTGAGAAGTAATAGAGCAAAAGATGCACTACCAAAAACTCTGTCAATTCCATCCTAACACTCTTTTAAGCCTAAAACATGCAATATCATTTTTTTCTTTCGAATATGTCCTGAAATACAAAACACTACGAAAACACATCAAAATCACAAATAACTTGAGTGTAAATCACCAATTCGAGCCTTAACAAAGCGTTCTAAGTGGATATAAATTCCACTTATCACTCCGTATTATTTTATGACATTTATTTAATTAGATGTACTGAATATGTATGTAACTATTCGTTGCTACATATTTATTGTGTAACGTTCCATATTATGTGTGATTGATAAGATAACAAATTTTCAGAAATCCCCAGTCTTAGTCATGTATAAGAATAAGATTCCGATCATTGGAAAGTATGATACATAGAACTTAGAACTAGTTTGCGCACATTCCGGAACATATCGATACCTTGTCAAACTTCAGTTTCACTTGACGAGGGACGTAAACTAGCCCCTCATCAAATAAGAATTAGAACCCGGTCACTTGGGAAATGTGGCATAAAGTATAAGATGTTGGTCACTGGAAAAATGTGGCATAAGGTGTGATTTAGGACTGTGGGACTAAAGATAAGAATTTTTTATCAAGATTTATTGATTTATTAAGAATTGTGATGACGTGGATTATAGAATATGTTATGTTCTCATTTTTGATATTTGTTATTGAATATATCGTATGAATCTTATACTAACTGTTATAGAATATTTGTGTTATCCTGTGTGATAGATATTGTGTATAATATGTATAAGAGAAGTTTTTGAAAAAGATATAAAATATTATTTTTAGCTGTCTAAAGGTAGTTGCTTGTTGGGTTTAGCAGCTCATCCTTTTAGTTTTTCAGGTTCTGTCTAAGATTTGAGTTGGATAGCATTGGAGTTCGAGGACTTAGTGCTGGAGTAGATTAATTTTCGGACTTCTGTTGGCTGGACTTTCGTAATAGTACCTTTGTAATATAATTTTGGATAAATAATTTTATTATAATTTAGTTTCTGTTTAGATGTAATAGTCCGAAAGTGCGGGTTGTTACATTTGGTATCAGAGCAGGCTATCCTTTAGAGTGTGTTAGGTATGGGACTAGTACATTCCCTAGGATGCGTTCCTATGGACCATAGTTTAAGTTTGACCTATAGGAGATTAGAGGGACCAGATGTATGGGATTCTTGTGAATAAAGATTAGGATTTAAATTTTAGAATTAGATTAATAATAAAATAATAGAATTAAAAGGATTAAAATTGAATAAAGATTAGGATTTAAAATTTGAATTAGACTAGTCAGTGGGCCTAAAATTTGGATCAGATTCTATAATTGATAACTTGTAGGTTAAGATATAGAGTTTTGTATCGTTACAAATACATCATATCCGTCTTCCTCATCTTTATTATTAAAATTCGTAGAGCTCTTTTACCCAAAAATCATCAATCTTCTAAAATGCGTATGAAATTCATCGTAAGTCAGAATTAGTTTATTTTGGACTTTTCGGAAAGATCGTTTCATTCTCTACAACTTCCATGTTTCGTGTTTTCTAAGAAAAATGTCATTTAGATGGTCAAAATGAGTAAATTCAGATCTGATCAGAATCAGAATCGTGGAGAAGATCAAGATTTTAGATGTGCCGTATTTGATGGGTTGCTAATGATTGACTATGTGATCTGATGTGAATAATCGGTTTGCATAATTGAGGTAATTAAGTTTCCGTTGCTCTGTATTATTTTATGACATTTGTTTGATTGGATGTACTGGATATGTATGTAACTGTTCGTTGCTCCGTATTTATTGGGTTATGTGCCATCTTATGTGTGAATGATAAGATAACAAATTTGTGGAAATCCTCAGTCTTAGTCATGTATAAGAATAAGATTTCGATCACTGGAAAGTGTGATACATAGAACTTAGAACTAGTTTGTGACATTCCGGAATACATTGATACCTTGTCAAGCTTCAGTTTCACTTGACGAGGGACGTAAACTAGCCCCTCATCAAATAAGAATGAGAACTCGATCACTTGGGAAGTGTGGCATAAAGTATAAGTTGCCGGTCACTAGAAAAATATGGCAAAAGGTGTGATTTAGGACTTTGGGACTAAAGATAATAATTTTTATTAAGATTTATTGATTGATTAAGAATTCTGATGACGTGGATTATAGAATATGATGTGTTCTTCATTTTGGAAACTGTTATTGAATATTTCGTATGAATCTTTTACTAATTATTATAGAATATTTGTGTGATCATATGTGATAGATGTTATGTGTAATATGTGTAAAACGTGTTTTTGAAAAAGATAAAAAATATTAATTTGAGCCGTCAAACAGTAGTTGCTTGCTGGACTTCGTAGCTTATCCTTTTAATTTTTTAGGTTTCGTCTAAGGTTTGAATTGGATAACATTGGAGTTCGAGGACTTAGTGTTGGAGTAAATTGATTTTTGGACTTCCGTTAGTTGCGCTTTCGTAATATTACCTTTGTAATAGAATTTTGGATAAATATTTATATTATAATTTAGTTCCTGTTTAGATTTAATAGTCCAAAAGTGCGGGTTGTCACAGCAGTTAACCATCATGGAAACTATTTGATTATCATGGATGATGGTGTTAACAACTACGGTATTCCAGAAATTACTGAGAACGTCCCGGTAGAGCACTGGATTTGCATTTAGGGCTCCTGAGAGGTATGACTCAGAGATGAACTTCACAAGCATATGAAATTTTTCTGGTGCCTGAGTTAAATCAACAAAGGCAAGAAAGTCGGTTCCATCCTTAGGAATAACAGCCCTTACGTTGTTAGCAGCCATTTGAGAGACTGGGTTTTAGTGATTTAGTGTTTTTGGAGAGAAAAAAAGGTTGAAGAGTTAAGAAAGGTGAGAGTCGTAATGATTAGGTCAATTTAGATCTCAAAAGCGTAAAGAGGGGTTATGTCAAGATGTCTGGGTATTTATAGGGTAGAATGTGACTTATCGATAAGAGAATAATGAACAATTTAGAATTATTTGTAGAGAAGTCACATGACTTGTAGAGATCTTATATCGAGATGTCATTTTCCTGACTCTTATCGAGAACTAGATAGTGACTTATCGAGATGTTATACAAATACCCAGTTTGTTCTTTTAGACTGAATTATTCTAATTTATATTGAAAAAGTCAACATAAAATTAGAATTGATTTTATATCAAAAGTATTTTACTGAAATAATTTATTGAATTAAATTATTTCAGTTCTGAGTTGTCGAGAAGTCTAAAATTAGAACTGTAGAGAACTCCATATTGATAATATATCGAGATCTCTACAACACTTGTCGAGAAGTCATAAATAGACTTATCGAGAAGTCTATCAAGAATTCATGAAAAAAGACTTATCGACAACTCTATCGAGAAGTCATAAAATGACTTATCAACAAGTCATTTAGACTTATTGAGAACTCGGTTCTCTATATACTTTTGATCTATCTTGAATTTGTGTTATATAAATTTCACATATTGACAAATTGAACTAACATTTTGGACAGTTTTTCTTAGAATTAGAAAATTTTCAAGTTAGATTTATTTTTTAAGAATAAATATGCAGATATTTCTGAAATATTTATAGATCATATTCCAGTTAATTCCTAATTAAATCAAATTTATTTTGATTTATCAGGAGTTATTCTGCTGCAGCATGTTGAGTTCTTGCCTTTAGGATGACGAGTTTAACATACCAATTTCACTTACAAGTCTAGTGAAGGTTACTTCATCCAAAGGTTTGGTGAAAATGTCAGCCAACTGTTTTTTTGTTGTATCAAAAATAAGGTCAATAGTACCATTAGCAGCAAGTTTTCTAATAAAATGGTACCTTACATCATTGTGCTTAGTTCTAGAATGATTACTGGATTAGCAACAATAGATATTGCACAAGTATTATCATACATTATTGGAATCTTTTGTAATACTAGGCCATAATCCATTAGTTGATTTCTAATCCAAAGAATTTGAGCACAACAACTTCCAACATCTATATATTCAGCCTCAGTTGTGGAATTTCATACAGATTACTGTTTCTTACTATACCATGATACAAGTCTTTGACCAAGGAATTGAGAACTTCCACTTGTACTTTTTCTGTCTACACTGCATCCAGCAAAATCTGCATCTGTGTATCCAACAGCTTCAAAACCAGTTCCATTAGGATATGATAATACCAAGTTTGGTGTTCCCTTTAAATATCTAAAAATCCTCTTGATAGCCATTATATTGATTCTTTAGGATTTGCTTGAAATCTAGGACATAGACATGTAGAAAATATGACGTCTAGTCTACTTATAGTCAAGTAAAATAGAGATCCAATCATTCCCCTATAGCTTGAGATGTCTATACTTTTTCCTTTCTTATCTTCATCCAAATTGATAGCTGTAGACATAGGAGTAGATGCAGATGATAAATCCACCATTCCAAATTTCTTTAGAAGAACCTTGACATATTTTGTTTGACTGATAAAAATACCATCACTTATTTGGCTAACTTGAAGGCCAAGAAAGTAACTCAGTTCTCCCATCATGCTCATCTCATATTCACTCTGCACGATTCTTGAGAATCTTTGACATAACTTTTCATTAGTAGAACCAAAGATGATATCATCCACATAGATTTGAACTAGAATGATGTCATCACCATGTTGCTTATAGAATAGAGTTTTGTCAATTGTGCCCCTAGTGAATCCATGTTTAGGTAGAAATTCTAATAGTGTGTCATACTATGCTCTTGGTGCTTACTTCAATTTGTAGAGAGCTTTTAAAAGTTTGTAAACAAAGTCAGGAAATTATGGATCTTCAAAGCCAGGTGGTTGTTGAACATAGACTTCTTCTTCTAGTTCACCATTAAGAAATGCACTTTTCACATCCATTTGATACACCTTGAAATTGGAGTGTGCTGCATATGCAAGGAAAATTTTTATTGCTTCAAATCTTGCAACTGGAGCAAAAGTTTCATCATAATCAATTCCTTCTTCTTGTGAGTATACCTTGGCAACCAGTCTTGCAATTTTGTTCTTGTACACGCATTTTGTTCCAATAAGGCTTTTGTTTCTTGGTGCAGGAACCAATTTTAAAACTTTATTTTTTTCAAATTGATTTAGATCTTCTTTCATAATAGTTATCCAATCAGGGTCAAGTAGAACTTCTTCAGTTTTCTTAGGCTCAATTTGAGACAAAAAACATGCATGCAAACATTCATTTATAGTGGCACTTCTAGTCCTCACTCCAGCATTAAGTTCACCAATTATAGTGTCTCTTGAATGACTTATATCCCATTTTCTGGTGTGATGAAGTTTATGACTAAAATTGTCCTCATTTTCTTTATTACAGGCATGATTTGCAGAACTATCATCTCTTTCTCCCCTGAGTTTGTGCCATCAAATTCAGGTGAGCTTCTTTCTTGAGATGAATTGTCATTGTCAGAATTTACTGGTTCACTTTTCTCTTCCTTTATTCTATTGCCTGTATTATTTACTGCTACATCTTCAGAATCACTGTCAGGATTGAGATTTTCAAATCTTAATGTTTCATCTTCATTTTCATCAAGGCATTCCAAGCCTGGATACTTGTCATCATCAAATGTCATATTTGTGCTTTCCATTATTTTTTTCTGCTCTAGCACATAAACTCTGTAACCAGTCCTTTCCAAAGAATATCCAGAAAAGATAGCTTCAAATACTTTGGAATCAAATTTTCCAACATACTCAGAGTTGTCTTTTAACACAAAGCACTTGCTTCCGAATACATGAAAATGCTTAACAATAGGCTTTCTTTTTGACATGATTGAGTAGGGTGACTTACCAAAAATATTTGTGATGACCTCCACACCCGAGTCAGAAGTTTGGGGTTCACAACACACACATAAACACACAATATGTAATAACCCCAAAATTTTGAACTTTTTGTAACCCGTATGAATAGTGTTTTTGCTGATTATGCTGAATAAGAAAACTTTTCATGCCACACTTTGTAGGGGTTCTATTATTGTTATTCTAAGATCTTATTAGTACTCTATATGGTATATAAGTGTATGTAAAGATTGTCAGAATCCAAATTCGAACACTTTGATTTTTCCCGAAAATCCACCAGATACAGAAAGAACTGAGTATAAGGTAACAGGATAAAAAGGATTTAAATTCAAGGAGTATAAGAGAGGATCATAAAAGGAATATAATGTATTGAGAAAGGTTAAGGAAACCCAAGTAATAAGATCCCGGGTATGATCCCTCAAACGATAAACGGGAACGAAAGTTAAGCGAACCGTATAACAGATCAGCGGTCATTAGCCAAGTAATTAGGAGCTAATCAAAGAGATTAGTGATGATGATGTCATCACACCAACAAGAAGAGGACAAGTGTGGGAAGATGACATAGGAGGATGACATAAGCATGATCAAAGGGAAGGAAGTGTTGGTTAATTATAAACCACACAAAATTTACCATGGTTAAAAGGTAATTAAGCAAAACAAAAGGCAAAACAACCAAGCAAAACAATTCATAACAAAAAACACACAAATTGACTTCACCTTTTCAAGAAGAAGCTCTCGGCTTCATCTCCATTTCAAAGAAAGAAAAACTCAAATTCAAGTTCCAAGCCTTGTTAATTAGTGAGGTAATTATCTAAGCTTCCTTGTACATAGATATAGATATCCTATGAATCTAAGCTTCAAATTCCTTCACAATCTCTTCCTATAATTCATGGAAGAAGAGAGTGAATAGTGTTTTTCAAGAACTTGAAATTTTGATCTTGTGTTTTTGTTTAGATAAAGCTTTAGTAAGGATTTTCCAAGGTTGTTTCAAGCTCATTACTTACTCCTACTCACAAGGAAGGTATAATATCTTAACCTAGCATTATTATTGAATGTTAAGAGCTTTATATGAGTAGTATAGTTCATGAGAGGCATGATTATTGTGTATTTAGAGATTGGTTGGTTTTGTGATGTTTTTGGAGTTGTAAATCTTGATTATTAGTTAATGAACTTAAGTAAGCTTTTAGTTCATGATTGAGAAGTAGTATAAATTGGAAATATTGAGTTGTTGGGGCTGTTGTAGTAAAGAATGGATGAAGTTTAGTTATAGTGGTGATTGTGGGTTGAATTGTGAATTGATTGGAATGGTTTAAATTTGATAATTGCGTAAACATAGCCGTCGTAATGCCCGATTTACTTTAGACTGTTTTTGTTCTTAACATCAGAACCCGAGAACTCACTGTTAGGTTTTGACCATTGCCATGATTAGATAGTTCATGTTACGAGCTTCGTTTTGATATTTGGTTCTCTTGAATCCGATGTACGGTTTAGGAGAAACGACCGTTTTAAGTAACGGCGTTTCGTGAACGAACCATTACCCCTCGCCTTACTTTAAAACCTTGGTTAAGGACCTTAAAGGACTAATTGGGGTATAAAACAATTATGTAAAGTGGATTAGGCAGTTGGTAGGGTACTCGCGAAAGAATCGTCTTAAAATTCCTAATGGTTAATTTATTAAAAATGGTGGAGCCAAGGGTACTCGAGTGACTTAAGTAAATCGTTAAGCGCAAAAGTGAACGTTAGGGTCTAATTGGTTAAAGTATAGATTCATAAGCGACTTTGGTTTAATTCCAACTTATATGATGTTTATAGGTTACCAGACTCGTCACAGGCCTTTTATCACCCCCAGTCGCTCAGGCAAGTTTTCTACCCGTTACACTGTTGTTGTGATGTATATATGTATATGCATTATCTTGTGATAGATGCATGATGGTTAATTAGAAAATCTTGCGATATATTGGAGCATGCTGATATGGTTTATATGCATGTCTGTTTTGTAATCTTGATATCTATCTGTTGATTCCAATGCTTATATTTGCATAATACCTATGCTAGATATAAGCAGTAGTTGCGTATACCCTTAGTATAGGGGATCCAAAGGTGAACATTTTCTAAAACCGGGAGTCGATGTTCCCGAGTATATTATATATATTTATATATAGATATAGATATAGTTTTCAAAACTATTAATCGAATAAGGTTTATTCGATAACTTTATTATTATTAATAAATATTATCTTGAATATTCATTCGAGGACTTATGACTCCGCTTATTTACTAAATAATATTCTTTATTTTATTAAAGAATAATGTTTTGATAATCAAACTTATTTTCGATTATTCAAATAAAGATCGTACTTCGTATAAGTATACCTTTGGTTATTTATTATTCATTTCAAGTATGAGTTTTAAAACTTCTCCTTCAAATTATTTATATAGAGATTATCCTTATGGGATTATTATTTAAATAATAATATTCAGATATTTTCTAATATATCGGGACTGATTTATTTCATTAAATCAGCATTACTCCAAACATTCTTAAAAATATTTTCGAGTCTTCAAAATGATTTTAAAAGTTAGAGCGGATACCAAAACTCATTTTTATATTTAAGGTCTTCCTTTCAAAGGGGATTTAAATACTCGCTCAAAACCTGAGGGATCCGGCTCTGTGGTGCATTTTATATTCATAACGAGGTTGTTGTTTTGATAAATGAATTGATTACTTACCCAACATTCGGGAAGTAAGTCCATCTATTGAGTCGACATAAGCAACATGGGCTCAGTGGGCGTCCATGAAAGTGTAAGTGGCTCAGTGGAAGTCCATCAAATACGTAAGTGGCTGAGTGGTAGTCCAGCATAAGGTCCTATTGCGGCCAGGGGTCCATCTACTAGTAGAAAATTTTACTTATTGGTATCTTTGCCTGATCAGCAAGATATCGGGTTTATGCCAAAATTCTTTTCTTTCCAAAATTCATTGGATATTGCAAACTCTGTTCATACTTTACATAACAGAGGTTTTCAGGAAATGTATAAGAGATATATATGTGGATATATATCGGGACTAAATAAAGTATCTCGTAACTTCATTTCATTCAATAATATTTCAAAGATTGAATCTATTCAAGTCTTAACTTGTGGTCTCATCTATGGGATGAACTTCGAAAACTTATTATACTTTGAACAGTGGTAGTTCAAGTAGTTTCCTAAAATGATATAAGTATAGTGAAGTATTTGGTAACTTCATCTTCCTTTAAGCTTATATCCAGTAAGTAATTACCTTACACTTGATAAAGGGTTCTAGTAAGTTATCTATTTAGATACTTGCATTATTGTTTACACTATATATTATCTTGCGAGCTGTAATGCTCACTCTTGCTTCATTTCTTCATAACACAACAACAGTTAGGAAAGATGGCCAGACTCAAACAGACCCAACGCAAGCGCGTGGGAAGCGTCCCACGTCTTTCCGTTGATATCGTAGCTGCTATAGCTGCAGAGGTAGATCTATTTGTAGATCAGGTATTCTACTTTTGGGAATCAATTATGTATAATTATAACTTGTGGCAGATAATGGAAATTAACTGTAAACTTATCAATTAATCATTTTGGGTTGTAATAATTTTTAAATTGTGGATTCAAGGACTTGTACTTATTTCAATTTCATCTCTGAGACTATAACGTGTTGTGGTGTGTGTTAGTGTGGGGTCACAGCATGAGGTTCATTATTATTAATTAAGTTAAGTGATATTGTGGAAACAAAGACCGTGACGACCCGGATCCCCGACCCCGGATCTGGGGGTGTTACACAATATATAAACTTGTTTATGAAATAAAATATGCAATGACCCTAACTTACACAACCACAAATTGTAACAGGTTAAATTATGAGCACAAGCCACGACCTTAATTACATTACAACGTACCAAATCCCAACTAGATTAACTTACAACTGATAATAAAACATCCTTACAAACTTTTAAAAACTCAAAACTAAAGCAAACGGCTCCTGCTAGGTTATTCCGTCTCAACCTGGAATTCTAGCTCGCACACTGCTCTAGGGATCCTCGATACCAACAACTTCTTTCTTAACTGGAAAAGAACATAAACAGATTCGCAAGAGTGAGCTAACTAGCTCAGCAAGTCACAAAGACAATACTGAGATTAAACAATGATCAAATGAAATAATTTTAAAAAAATCAAGTTATTGACAAGCAATGATTAGAAATGGATATTCACTTTTATTTTAAAAACCAATGTTAGGCTGCTGATCATTCATGCACTAACCACGAGCAAAGCACATAGCTTTACTCTATATACTGGATCCAAGGCACACATTGGCCTAATACGAGCACGAATCTGGTCTGACCATGAATTTGGTCTACATTTTTAGAGAAACCATATAATCTATAATAACAACATCATAAACAATGTAATTCAATAGACAGAATCATAAACAACATTAATAAGACATTCATCTCAAAGAAAATGGCGATTCGTGAGCACCATAAAGGTATAACAAGGTATGCATGAATAATGGCTTCAATCCTGTAAAAGAATCATGTATTGGAAGAACAATGGTTTAATGGTTTTACAAGAATTGGTTCTCTGATGTTACAAGGTATTTGTAATAACTCGAATTTTTGAGACCTTGTAAAAATGTTTAATGAATAGTAACCTTGACAGACGGGGAAAATATTTTAGCCCACACTATGTAGTGCATGAGAAAATGAGTTTCAGAGTTGATATTATGATTATACGTACCAAATGAGTGTATGTAAACGCTATTAGTTTTTGAAGAAAACGAAATTTGAAAAACGACCATATTTACGAATCATCGAGGATTACGGGAATCACAATATAATTACGGATTTAAAACCCTACGGATTTATATCCAAGTATGATAATTCAAAACATAAGGAATAAATACGAAAGGAAATTACGTCGCGGAACCATTTACGAGAAAGTATTACGAAAATGTTTAAGCGACTGAGCGAACGCGTAAATGATTAAATAAACATAACACACTCTAACCATGGTAGAAAATTAACCATGGTTACTTTATCAAATAGTAAGCTAAGCATAGGATGATCAACCAAGGGCTAGCAAATAGTGAGCTAAAGAGCTAAACCGAGTAGCTTAGCTTGTAATCTACCAATGCTAGCTAGTTTTGTCTCCAAGATTTTCAACCAAGATCAAATCCTAGGATATATACTAAGGAATAAAAATCAACTACAAGATATCACCACATTATTTCAAGAAGCAACAAAATTTTCTCTCCACATTTCTTCTTCTCTTCCATTCGGCTTTTTCATCTAAAACCAAGAAACCAAATTCAAAACTTCAAGCTCTAGCCATGGATAAATCCTCCCATTAATTCTCAAGCTTCCTACCAACCAAAAGATAAATCTTTGAGCTCTTTTTATCAAGGTTTGATGGGTGAAATAAAATCAAGAAAGATGAGAGTGAATAGTATGAATAGTAACTTTTATTTTGTTTCTTGATTTTAATGGTTGTTTTAGGTTCCAAAAACTATACTAAGCACTCCCAATACTTCACCATCATGAAGAACACATATCAAGCTCTCAAGAAAGGTATAAATATTTGACCCAACCTTATTTAAGATTTAAGTTCAAGATCCTTTTAGTATATAGTAGTAAACCTAGTTTTTGTGGGAGTATTGTTGTAATCTTAATATTTAGCTAAGTAGATTTAAGGTTGATTCTTGTTGCCTCAAGAACATGATGTTCTTGAGAGGAGTTAGTATGGTGATGATGATATGTCGATTGTTGGTGGTAGTATAAAGATTTAAGGCATAAACGAAACTCCGATCGTAATCGTAATCTCGTTAAAACGAACAAAACATAACTTTAAGTTTCTACAGATAATTTCGAAGATTTAAACTATAGTTTCTTGAAAAATAACCCTTGATTATGATACAAAATTTTATAAGGATCGTTTAGGCCCTTGAATCTCTTGATTCCGATTTATGGATCAAAAGTTATGGCCGTTTTACAAAAAGTGATTTACGCGACAAAAACTGCTACAAATTACGAACTTTGAAACTATAAAGGATCGACTTAAAAATGTTCATAAATCATGAAATTTTTACAGAGAGTATTAAATTGATGTTCCTAACTTCCATAAAATTTCAAGTGAAAATAATGATTTTTCAATTTTATAAAAATATCGGAGCCGAGACCGCACAATTAGCAACCGTAGAATCCATAAGCGGAGCCGACGACGAAAATGAAAATGAACTTACGATACTTTGAAAAAGGAAGCAACCATAATGTAAATAAGGTCTTAAAGGAATAATAAGGGTAATATAAGTTGAGAGGGTGCATAATAAGTAGCGCATGAGTGCGAGTCGCCGTAAATTAGAGCGGGACCTAACGAAATGAATTGTGTTTATGATTATAGATTTCCGAGCGGAACCTAGAGCATCCTCCACCTCAAGATACCCAGGAAAGTTTACGAACCTAACTCCATTTACTATTGTGTTGTGAAAGGATTGTTTTATTATCATTGCATAAATACCATGCTTGCCATGATACGTAATAATTGAATTTTTTGCATGATGTAGCGATGTTTTACGATAAGTATGTATCGTAGAATATTTAATTCCGCTTTAGACGTGACATATAAGTATAAGACCGAGAGTCGGTCGGAATTTTAAGATAAAACCCGGTGATCATACCGGTGATATTATAGGACGATTAGAAGTCCATAGTAGTACGTTTTAAAAAGACTCAACGTCCACTCACAAAACACTAAACACCTCGAACTTTTATTAAAATGATTTCCAAAGATCGTATTCCCTCAACTATAATTTATCGTTTGAATAATAAATATCTATTTACTATTCATTTATTATGGGAGAAGTATTCTCCAGTGAATATTTATTTCAGACTCAATTAAATATTAAAGATTATTAAATTACTAAAATATAATATAGTTGAGGAATATTATTTCAAATATTTTTTTTAAAGTATAATTATTCGAGGTTTGATTATTCAATAATTAATATTTGATTATTAAGCATTAGTTATTTGATGGTTTAATTATGATTTAAAAATCATAGAACTTGATTCAAAATACTTTCTGATTTACGGAAAATTATTCGAATAATTTCAGATCGTCGGAGAATATTATCTCGACTTATTTTAAATATTTTGATTATAGTTTCAAAAGAAACTCCCCCTTATATAACGAATATATTGACAACGGTCAACTCACATCTCTAGTAATTCCTCCGAAAATTCTCGGAAGTACATATATATGTACAAATTAAAGTGTACCTATTAACAAGCAATATGCTTGGGGAACAATATAAGTTCCAGATTTAAGATGAGATTCTTACAAGGACAAGGTGGGGTAGACCCCAGTACTTCATGGATTGGGGAGACTACCAATTTACTACCATATGAGAAGGTATCTTATACAATGATGAACATGTTAGATATATTTGAGATGTCATGTCTAACATGTTGCATATTTAGTTTTCAGATCTTAACAAACAGGAAATATCAGTACTTACCGGAATCAGTACTTACTAGAAGTCAGAACTTAAGGATATCAGGACTTAGATTATAAGAAGATAATATCATAAGATGGATATCAGAACTTAAGTACTAGAGGACTAACAGTTAAGAAAGGAAGTTGATTTACAGGAAAGAAGATCGAGACTAATACAAAAAGAAGATATGCATGGAAAGAGTTAGAGGGCTGAAAGAATTGTATAAGATATCTGATTGATATATTTTATTAGATAGAATTATATTCCATATCAATTAGAAGTTATCTTGTAACTGTGTACTATATAAACACATACATAGGTTTACACTATATGTGTTATCATTATCGAGAAGATTATACATTGTAACCTAGCAGCTCTCATGATATTTGTTCATCACTGAGAGAGAACAGTTCCATTGTAACAGAGTTTATTATATCGAATATATCTGTTTACTGTTACTTGTGTTCAAAATCGATTTGATTGTATTCTACACTATATTCAACCCCCTTCTACAGTATTGTGTGACCTAACAAGTGGTATCAGATCCTATCTGTTAACACACATACAGTAAAGATCCAAAACAATCATGTCTGAAGAAGCAGAAAATCCAACCAAGCCCGCCAAAACTGAAGAAACTCAAAAGACTCAAATCCACAGTCGATATGAGACTATAAGGGTTCCCATACTAAGACCTTCTGAGTACCCCATATGGAAAGTGAAGATGGCTATGTTTCTGGAAGCTAAAGATCCAGAATACCTTGACAGAATTAATGAAGGACCGTATAAGCCAACCAAGCTCTTTGTTGTAGTTGCAGATCAGCCAGCAAAGACCATACCAAAGGAAAAAAGTGAGTACACAGCTGAAGATATCTCATACATTTCCAAGGATGCAAAGGTAAGGCATTTGCTGCATAGTGCCATTGATAATGTCATGTCAAACAGGGTAATTCACTGCAAGACTGCAAAGGAGATATGGGATGCTTTGGAGACAAGATGCCAGGGAACTGATGCAATCAAGAACATGAGGACTATACTCACTCAAGAGTATGAGGACTTTGATTCAAAAAGTGATGAGTCATTAACTGACTTATATGACAGGTTTGTCAAACTCTTGAATGATCTGTCACTGGTGGACAAGGAATATGATGTTGAAGATTCAAATCTAAAATTCCTTTTAGCTATTCCTGAAAGTTGGGATTTGAAGGCTACTATTATAAGGGACTACTATGCTCTTGATAAAACTACTCTTGATGAAATTTATGGTATGCTCAAGACTTATGAACTTGAGATGGATCAAAGAAGCAAGAGATAAGGGAGAAAGTCAAGGACAGTTTCTCTTAAGGCTGAGGAGGAATTCCCCAAAGTGGCTGTCTCAAAGAAAGGAAAAGCTCTCATCACAAAGTCTGTTTCAGAATCATCAAGTTCTGATGATGATGATTCAGAAACTGAAAGTTTACCTGAAGTAGATGCTGATGAAGAGATGATGAAATTGTGTGCTCTTATGGTGAAGGGTATCACAAAGATAGCCTACAAGAAATTCAGAAGGGGAAAGAAGTTTTTCAAGAAAGGTGGAAGTACTGATAAGAAAGGTGGAAACTCTAACTATCTTGCTTTTTTTTGCAGGAAGAATAAGAATATAAACTCTTTACCTCCTAAGTCAGGAGTTAAGAGTCAGTCTATTAGGTTTAAGCCACAAAATCCTTGTTTTCATTGTGGTTGTTTATGGCATTCCATTTATACTTGTAAGAAATATCATAGTTTATACTATGATTATTATCAAATAAAACCTTCTTTGAAGAAAGTTGCTTTAATTCCTTCTAGTATAAAAACTGATGCAAAGTCTGATATAAGTTATGATAAATAACATGTTAGCATAAACTCTGATATTAAATCCGCTGCAAATGCTAACAAACATAAAAAGGCCAAAGGATCCAAGCAAGTTTGGGTCCTTAAAACTAACCATTAGCGGTTTTTGTGATTGTAGGGCAACAGGAGAAACATCCTAGTACTGGATAATGGATGTTCAGGACATATGACAGGAAATAAATCCCTGCTCTCAGACTTTGTGGAGAAAGCTGACCTAGAAGTTTCTTATGGAGATGGCAACATGGGAAAAACTCTGGGATATGGAAATATTAATCTTGGGAATGTCATCATTGAATCAGTAGCTCTTGTCTCAGGACTTAAACACAACCTACTGAGTGTGAGTCAAATTTGTGACAGAGGTTGTTGTGTATATGTTGTGTACTTGATGGTTTCATGAACAAAACACCTTAGTAGATTTTACGTAGTGAAATATTGTAGCACTCGACGGATAAGATTTATAGTCCCGACGGATGACTCATTACATTCCCGACGGATGATGACTTATTATTCATCGAGTGAGTAGCTTATGTAACAATAAGTCTGTAGTACATTTCTGCATTCACCATTGTATAGATTCTGTAAGTAGAATTCAAGTCATGTTGACTTTAACTAGATATGCAAAATAGGTTGATTAATTGTACATAAATGATGTCTTGTAATTCTGCATAAATGAAATGAAGTCAAGTGCCAGTTTGCTACCCGACGGATAACCTACAATGAAGTCGATGGATGATCCAATAGACAACCCGACGGATGATCAATAACTCGACGGATGATCATGAACTTGACGGATAAAGAATTCAAATATCTGTTGACAGTGATAACACAGTCACATGCGTCGAGTGGATGCAAATGGAATGTAGTATCCTATTCAACTGGGTTTTCGAGAACAAAGAAGCATTGCCATTTTCATGCTATTATGAAGATATTCAAAGATGCTGGAATAGAGTAATGAAGTAGCATTGTAATAGATTAGATAGTTTTTGTTTTATTATCTTGTCTTATTACTTTGTAATCTTGGTGATATATAAACCAAGTAGTAGCAACTAAGACACTAGCGATCTAAGCAAGAAAGCAGAGAAACATTTGTATGCAGGATTCTTAGCATTTCTCTGTAGTCTTAGAAGTTCAATTATTGTAAGCAGCTGTGAGCATTTCTGCACTCAGGGTTCTCTAGATATATAATGTATATCTCTGGTGGAATCATTCAAATCCACCAGAAAGTTTTTAAAGACTCTTGTTTTTAATTACTTGTGTTTTGATTCAGTTAAGTTTTTATTCCGCATTGTGCTAATCAATACACTTATATTTATATTTGAGTTAGAACATTTTATTTACAGAAAAAAAGTTTCAAGAATTCCATTCAACCCCCTTCTGTAATTCTTGTCATATTGCCAAGGGACTAACAATTGGTATCAGAGCAAGCTCTTAACTTACAAAGAGTTTAAAGATCAAAACAATACAGCAAGATGAACAAGAAGGATGTTGGAGTCAAGATCTCTTTTCTGGATAAAGATAATTACCATCATTGGAAGGTAAAGATGCATCTTCATTTGCTTTCTCAAGATGAGGCCTATGTTGACTGCATAGAAAGAGGCCCTCATGTTCCAATGAGAGCAGCAACAGGAAACGAGCCATCAGTCCCCAAGCCAAGGCATGAATGGTCTGATCCTGACATTGAACAAGTCAGGAAGGATAAAAAGGCCATGAACATTCTGTTTAATGGAGTTGATGGAGTTATGTTTGACAACATTATCAACTACAAAACTGCCAAGGATGTTTGGGATACAATACATATAATCTGTGATGGCACTGAGCAAGTTAGAGAAAATAAGATGCAGCTCTTGATTCAACAATATGAGCATTTTCACAATGAAAAAAGTGAGTCTCTCACTGAAATTTTTAGTAGGTTTCAGAAACTACTAAATGCTCTAAAGTTGCATGGAAGGATCTATCAGATAAAAGACTCCAATCTGAAATTCCTTAGATCTTTTCCAAAGGAATGGAAACCAATGACAGTCTCATTAAGAAACTCACAGGATTATAAAGAGTTTACTTTGGAGAGACTGTATGGCATCCTGAAAACCTATGAGCTTGAAATAGAGCATGATGAAAGGATGGAGAGAGGAAAGAAGAAAGGAGGATCCATTGCATTAGTTGCTGAGTTGGAAAAGGAGAAGGAAGTGAAGATGGAAGCTGTTGAATCAACTTCAAGGGTTTGTGAGAATAAGGGCAAGGGGCTTGCAGTAGAAAGTGAAGATTCTTTGAGCCAAGATGACATGGAGGACATTGATGAACACCTAGCATTTCTTTCCAGGAGATTTGCCAAGCTCAAGTTCAAGAAGAACTTTGGAGCAGCCAAGCCAAATAGAAATGGTGGATAAATCAAGATTCAAATGTGGCTTGGCAGGACATTTTGCCAGTGAGTGTAGGAAGTCAGATTCCAGTAAGAAAAAGTTTGAGCCAGTGGATTATAAGAAAAAATACTTTGAGCTGCTCAAACAAAAGGAAAGGGCTTTCATAACACAAGAAAATGACTGGGCAGCAGATGGCCTGGATGAAGATTAAGATGTCAGCTATGTCAATCTAGCCCTAATGGCCAAGTCTGATGAGACAAAAACAAGTTCTTCAAGTAATCAGGTAATTACTACAAACCTTGCACATTTATCTATAGCTGAGTGTAATGATGCCATAAATGACATGTCTACAGAGTTATATCATTTGCGTGTTACACTTAAGTCTCTTACTAAAGAAAATGCTAAAATCAAAGAAAACAATTTGTTTTTGAGTGAGAGAAATAATGTGCTTGAGTCCCAGTTTATTGATTTTGAAAAAAAAAGAATTGAGTGTAAAATGACCAAGGAGGAATTGACTGAGTCCTTAAAGAAAGAGGAAATTTTAAAGAAGCAGCTCGAGCATAAACAAGAGGTGATTAAAGCATGGAAAACATCCAGGGATGTCCATGCTCAAATCACCAAAGTTCAAGGAATTGAGTCTTTCTGTGATGCATCCTGAAAAAAGAACAAAGAGAAACTAGAACCTAATTTGGTAGATGGAGTGCTTACAGATGTAGACTCGACGGATGATGAGGATCATCCGTCGGATAACAAAAGGTGTTATCCGTCAAATGATGAAAATCCTCATCCGTCGGCTGTGAGCAAGCCTATCAGTAAAGCCAAACTTGTTAAGCTGAATGAGAAGTATGGGTCTGTTTCCAAGAACTTTGTTTCAGGAGAATCGAGTCAAGTTAAGAAAGGGAAAAAAGGCTAATGTTGGTCATATGACTGTCAAACAGTTAGGTGACATACTTGAAAAGATTGAGGTAAAAACAGAGACCAAAAAGAAAAACAATAGGAATGGTAAAGTAGGGATTAACAAACATAATAACTACAAAACTGATAAATATGCTCCTAGAAAAATCTGTGTCAAGTGTGGTAGTGTAAATCATTTGTCTATTAATTGCAAATCTGCCATGCCTACTTCCATGTCTGTGCAACCTCAATTTCCTAACATGAATGCCATGCCTCGCATGCCTGTTAATACTATGTCTACACAGAACATGAATGCACAGTTTGCTAATATGTCATTTGCACCTAATCCTTATTATGCTAAATATAGTATGCCACAAATGCCATTTAGCATGCCTTACTGGAACAACATGTTTACACATAGCATGCCATTTCCTGTTAGTCATAATATGCATGATAATTTTGTTACAATGAATGGTTTCAAAGGCACAACTCAAATGACTAAGGATGGATCTGAAATTCGTAAGTCAAATGAGATAAAGCCTAAGAAACAGAAAAATAAAGCTAACAAGGCAGGACCCAAGGAAACTTGGGTACCAAAATCAACTTGATTTGATTTTGATGTGTGCAGGGAAACATAAAGAATCTTTGGTACTTGGATAGTGGTTGTTCAAGACACATGACTGGTGATTCTACCCTGCTCACAGAGTTTAAGGAGAGAGCTGGCCCAAGTATTACTTTTGGAGATGACAACGAGGGTTATACTGTGGGATATGGCTTGATTTCAAAGGACAATGTCATCATTGAGGAGGTTTCCTTAGTGGATGGTCTCAAACACAACTTGTTGAGTATCAGCCAGCTTTGTGATAAAGGCAACTCAGTAACCTTCAATTCAGAAGCCTGTGTTGTGACTAATAAAAGAAGCAACAAAGTGGTTCTCACTGGTGTGAGAAAAGGAAATGTGTACCTAGCTGATTTCAACTCATCTAATTCAGAATATGTAACTTGTCTTCTCAGTAAAGCAAGTCAGGATGAAAGTTGGCTATGGCACAAGAAGCTATCCCATTTAAACTTCAAGACCATGAATGGGCTAGTGAAGAAAGAACTGGTTAGAGGCATTCCTCTAGTGGAGTTTTCTAAGGATGAACTGTGTGATGCCTGCCAAAAGGGAAAGCAGATTAAAGCATCATTTAGGAAGAAACTTGATTCAACAATTGAAGAGCCTTTGCAACTACTTCACATGGATTTGTTTGGACCACTCAATGTGTTGTCCATCTCTAGGAAAAGATTTTGCCTAGTAATTGTAGATGATTTCTCAAAGTTCTCTTGGACATATTTCCTAAAGTCTAAAGATAAGGCTAGTGAAATCATCATCAATCACATAAGGCAAGTCAATAATCATCCTAATTTCAAGGTTAGAAGAATCAGGAGTGACAATGGAACTGAGTTCAAGAATTCTATCATGAGAGCATTTTGTGAGGAAAATGGGATTCTGCATGAGTTTTCAGCAGCAAGGACTCCACAACAGAATGGAGTAGTGGAAAGGAAGAACATATCACTTATTGAAGCTGCAAGGACAATGTTTGAAGAATCTAAACTGCCAACATATTTCTGGGCTGAAGCTGTAAATACTGCATGCTACACTCATAATATTTCTTTGGTTAATCAAGCCAGATGCATGACTCCCTATCAATTTTTCAAGAATAAGAAGCCAACTCTAAATTTTCTTCATGTCTTTGGCTGTAAGTGCTATATTGTGAGAAATCAAACTGATCAAAATGGAAAGTTTGATGCTAAAGCAGATGAAGGAATTTTTGTTGGATATGCTATTGGTAAAACATATAGAGTCTATAATCTAAGAACAAACATTGTTGTGGAATCAATACATGTTGTGTTTGATGATAAAAAGATTGAAGGACTGAAAGATGGAGATTACCATGAGAGCCTCAAATTCGACAATGTGGAGATGGTTAGTGATGACAGTGATGATGAAAGTGATCAAGAAACAGTATCTAAGGATAATGCAGATAAATCTACTACCAATGAAGCACAAAACTCAACATATGGCGAGTTGCATAATGCTTCATCCGTCAGAAGGCAATCTACGTTATCCGTCGGGAGACAACCAGCTTCATCCACCGGTACTCAAAATTCACCATCCGTCGGGTTATCAAAAGGAGCAGGAAGTCAAGATATATCACCTATAGAAAGTGCCCCATTCTCAAATCAAAGATCCACGAACTCAGGGGGAGTTTCTATTAATCAAAACTCAATCACACATCAAGATAACAATGAGGTTTCTTTATCTAGAGCTAATCTACCTCAGCCAACGAAATGGACAAAAGATCACCCCTTTGAGCTTATCATTGGTGATGTGTCTTCTAGAGTTCAAACATGAAGAGCAACTCAGAAAGAATGTCTATACAGTAGCTTTCTTTCAAAGGAAGAACCAAAGAAGGTAGAAGAAGCTTTGTTGGATCCTGATTGGATTTTAGCTATGCAGGAGGAGCTAAACCAATTTGAAAGGAATAATGTATGGAAGCTGGTGCCCAAGCCTCAAGGAAAGAATCCAATTGATACCAAATAGGTATTTAGAAATAAGATGGATGAAAATGGCATAGTAGTCAGGAAAAAAGCTAGATTGGTTGCTAAGGGCTATTGTCAGCAAGAAGGAATAGATTTTGATGAAACATTTGCTCCTGTTGCAAGACTTGAAGCCATCAGAATCTTCTTAGCCTATGCAGCCCATGCCAATTTCAAGTTCTATCAAATGGATGTCAAAAGTGCTTTTCTAAATGGATATTTGGAGGAAGAAGTCTATGTCAGTCAACCTCCTGGCTTTAAAGATCCAAATTTTCCAGAACATGTCTATTATCTTTTGAAAGCACTTTATGGACTGGAGCAAGCACCTAGAGCCTGGTATGACACTTTATCAAAGTTCCTTTTGGAAAATCACTTCACAAGAGGTACTGTAGATAAAAGTTTGTTTTTCAGAAATGTTAATGGCTCTAGTATACTTGTTCAAATTTATTTTTGGCTCTACAGATGAGAAACTTTGCAAAAAGTTTGCCAAATTGATGCAAAGTAAGTATGAAATGAGTATGATGGGAGAACTAACTTACTTTCTTGGCTTACAAGTTAAGCAAGTTAGTGATGGAATATTCATTAGTCAAACTAAATATATTTTTTATCTTTTAAAGAAGTTTGATCTAATGGATTGCACATCTGCAAAAACTCCCATGGCCACTGCAACTAAGCTTGAATTAAACACTACTGAAAAGTCTGTGGATATTTCAAGTTATAGAGGCATGGTTGGCTCACTTCTGTACTTAACAGCTAGTAGGCCAAATATAATATTTGCTACATGTTTATGTGCTAGATTTCAGGCTGATCCTAGAGAATCTCACTTAATAGCTATTAAGAGAATTTTCAGATTTCTCAAGGGAACACCAAATCTCGGCATTTGGTACCCTAGAGATTCTGGTTTTGATCTAACTGGTTATTCAGATACAGATTATGCAGGGTGTAGAATTGATAGAAAAAGTACAACAGAAACCTGTCAATTTCTAGGAAACAAGCTTGTGTCCTGGTTCAGTAAAAAGCAAAATTCAGTTTCTACTTCTACAGCTGAAGTTGAATATATTGCTGCTGGTAGTTGCTGTGCACATATCTTATGGATGAAAAATCAATTGCTAGACTATGGTTGGCAAGTTGAAAGGATTCCTATTTTCTGTGATAACACAAGTGCCATTGCCATCACTGAAAATCCAGTACAACATTCAAGGACAAAGCACATAGATATCAAGTACCACTTCATAAGGGAACATGTAATGAATGGTACTGTGGAACTACATTTTGTTCCAAGTGAGAAGCAACTTGCAGATATATTTACCAAGCCACTGGATGAATCCACATTTTCAAGGTTGGTAAGTGAGTTAGGTATGCTTAATTACTCTTAAATCTATCTGAGTTAATTTGCAAGTTGAAATGCAGCCAGAAATTTAATTAATTTGTCAGTCATAGATGAGATTTTGGCTTAGTCAAAATTTACATCTCGACGGATGATCCTTATCCATCGAGTTTGATCATCCGTCGATATACTATTTGCTAACAAAAATCAATTATATTTCTGGAATATTTTATGTCTCGACGGATAACAGTTTTTCCTTATCCGTCGAATTGTCTTAATCTCAGCCGTTAATTCCATATACATTATCCATCGAGTATACTTACAGTTTGTAAGCATAACACGACGGATAATGAGTGGAATTTTTACAGTTTATTTTTAAACGGATATTTTAGGCAATTTCTATTGGTTACTTTATTTTATTTTATTATTTTTATTAGTTATTTTTGAGATATTATAAAAGATTATTTCATTGCTATTGCTTCTCTTTTATCATTCTCAATTCAACTACTCTAATTTCATTCTCTCTCAAAAAGCACTTACTCTCTTTCTCTTCAAGCTTTTATTCTCTAACAATGGCACCTGTTGTAAATATTATGTCTCAAACTGGGTTCATTAATGAGAAGAACAATTTCACCGCACTAGTGAATAAGGGTATTCAGCAATCTGGAGACTATCACAAGATGATAGACTTTGTGAAGAATTGCAAGCTCAACTATGCCATGCTGGAATCACCCACAATCTTTTGTGAAGTTGTTGAAGAGATGTGGACCACTGCTACCTACAATTCTACATATAAGACCATCACTCTAACCATTAAAGGTAAAGAATTCTGTATCAATAGTGATGTGATAAAAGCATGTTTCAGAATTCCTGATAACAATGTGACTTCACCACATACTGACACTGATAAAATCAATATGCTTAATTCCATGCACTATGCACTTCCTACTTCTAAACTGAGTGATATTAGGAGAATGGATCTTAGGAAAGAGTGGAGTTTCTTATGTGATGTAGTTACAAAGGTTTTCTCAGGAAAGATCAGTAATTTTGATTCAGTGAATATTTCCATGCTTAACATGCTCTACATGCTAGTTACAGATAAATTCTACAATTTCAGTGATCTTGTCTTGTTTGAGTTAGGTTTTAAATTAGGAGAGTTAAATAAAAGAGGTAAGAATGTGTATTATGCTAGATTTCTTATGCTATTAGCTAACCACCTCTGTGAAGAGATTGTGCTTGAGAACCCTAACAACAAACTAGATTGTTAGGTTCAAGAGAGAAGGCTCATTGTAGATTTGAACATGGCCAATCATCACAAGGATGTGCCAATGTTCTATTTTCCTGTAATGCAAGCACCTCAGGTAAGTGAGGTAAGTTCACCTATCCCTACAACTATTCCAACCTCCACAATTTCTTTGAGTTCAAGTGTGGCTATGGCAACTGTGTCAATGACCAAACAGTTGCCTACCAAAGCTGCCAAACCTTCAATTACTTCTAAATCCAAATAAAAGAAAGCCCCCTCTGGTATCTTCCAAAAGATGCCAGTTGAAAAATCCACTAAAGCCAAAGAGGGGAGTGTGAAGGAGGGTAAGTTAGGTGAGGGAAGGGGTGAACATAAAAGAAACCCCAAGAATAAGGTTGGAGAGTTGAGTGAATCCCAGCATAGCCACACTGCAGTTTCCCAACAAACTGCAGTGCTTAAAAAGGACAAAAGCTCATTTCTAGTTGCATCCTCCCAAAAGGATGTAGCTATTGAACAAAGCTCTCAACCAAGAGCACAGGCCAAGAGGGTTAGGGACACCAGCTCACCCCAAACTTATGCCAAAAAGAAGAAATCAAAAAACCTTTGGGGATGCACAGGGTACACACACTGTGCAAACTGGTGCTATAGACACAGTCACTGCACCTTCACAAATTCAGTTTGATGTGGCTCCAATAAATGTGGAGTCACAGCCAAAATCTCTAGTTATAGAAGCACCTCAAACACCAAACTCACCAACAAATTCTCTGGGTGTGGATATGATAAACACATCAATTCCTGATTCCCCTTCTTTAACTCTGTTGGGGAAGCCAAAATCTAGTGCAAGTGAGCATCATCTTTTAGATGATTTGTTGGCTCACTTGCCAATTCTTTCAGGAACTGTTATGTCATCTGTGCCTAAAATATCTTCAATCAGTACAGAGTCAACAATAGTTTCTATTCCCAGCTCATTCATTTCTACTCTCTCGACGGATATTGCTCACTCGATGGATATCACTCATCCATCGAGTATCTCTGTATAATTTCAAACTTTAATTATTTCACATGCAGAAGATTTGGTAGTTGTACAGTCACTCTTAGGATTGAGAGAGAAGAGTGTTTTGAGTGAGAGTCTGGGTTGCTCCCAGGAAAAAGGAGAGGAAATGAGTGAAAATCTGCAATCCATTTCTTCAAGATTGACAAAAGAGAGTGAGAGGAGTCCCACCTTAGTAGGGGAAGGTGAGGGTGTGAGGGTGGGGAGCCAGGGTGAGACCCTGATGCAACAAAAGAGAGAAAATGAGAGAAATGCAGCTACTGGAGCAATAAGGATGGATGTCATTGCTAGTGAGTCAATGAATGTCCAGGATGCAGACAGGAAAGGACTATCTCAGCATCCTAAAGCTGTTATAGATTCTACTTCCCTTGATGCTGAGGCATTTACTCACCCTGTTCCAGCTTATCAACTTCTAGCTGAACGGGGCAATGACAATGCAGAAAGGATGCTGAATTTGGTGCATACCACACAGTCTCTAATGAGAGCTAAGGATGCCATCACAGCTTTGCCTTCTACAGCTGGTGATGTGGATTATGAGACTGGTGGTTCAGCTGATTTCTTTGGAGATGGGAGTGGAGATAGTGAAGATGAAGCAATGGACATAGGGGGGGAAGTAGGCTCAAGTTCAAGGTCAGGTATGCCATCATGGGCATTCTCAAAGCACTGTGATGAGCATTACTTCAAGATAACCCTGATCTAATTAATCAATCAGACCAATACTGCTCTTCAATCCACTACCAGTGCCAGCACCAGAAGCTCCTTCAGGCACATCTAGCCTCCCTGCAACTTCAAAAAATCCAAGGCTTCCAGCACGCTAGAGATATGAATACTATGTAGAATGATATTGAGGAGATGAAAAAGGTTATTTCAGACAGGATAGATTCTAAACTTCCAGAAGCTACAATGCTTGACATCAAGAGGCAATTAAGGAAAAATTCTGATCTATCAACTAAGATAGATGCCTTGGACATAAGAATGTAAGCCATGGAAGCATCTTTAACTGCCATTCATCTCCATCAAGCCCAACAGACTGATCTACTTCAAAAACTGGTGGCTGCTCAGACCCCCTCCTCTGCTCAACTTGATGATAACAAAAAGGGGGAGAAAGGATCAAGTGAGGGGGAGAGGATTCAAATTCAAATCACTAAAGTAATTGTACCTTCAATTACTATCTCAAAGCCATCAGTTACAGATAGCATAGATCTGATCAATGCAACAGCAGCCAACTTAAGAGCAGCTGATAAGGACAAGTTGAGTTTAGTCAACTGGGAGAAGATTGATGAGGAAATACAGAAAAAGTTTGAACTTGTCAAGGAGCCAGTTAAGTCAGCCATCCATCACTCTCAAGTCAAGCAAATCAGTGTGAATGAGATGAGCATGAATTATTTGGAAAGAGGACAATCTTCCTGCATCAAATCTCAAAAGGCTGAAACAATTCTGAAACCAAGGGTAAACTACTCAAAATCATCATTGAAGAACCCTTTGGACACTGTGTATGAGACACCCAAGCTTGATCAGAAGAAGCTTCTGTCAAGGTCAATTGCTTTGTACAAAGATCCAGTTGATTCAGCCTCCAAAAGGAGAATTGCCAAGATTTTCAAAAATGGGAAAGAAATTTGTGTGGTGGCTGGACATCCTCAATTTGCTCAAGCAAAGAGAGAAGAAAAAGCTAGATTGAAGCAGGAAAAGAAGCAAGCTGCTCTGGATACTAAAAAGACTAAACAAAAGAAAGAGCAGATTGCTATCTTGGCCAAGCTACATGCTGTAAACTCATCACAACAAATTCCCTCTCAACCATCTGAAGCTATTGAATCAAAGAAGCAAGTTGAACAACAGAAGAAATCTCCATGAAAGAAGGAATTGGCTAAAAGAACTAAAAGGAAACTGGACATTGTTGACAAGGAATTGGAAGATCATTTTCCTAAGTAATCCACACTATCTACAACTCAAGCATCAAGGCCCTCTGTGGTATTTGAAGATATCAGGGTGGTGGATCCCTAAAGGAATATTCATGGTGAACCTATTGTGCCCAAGGATGAGCCAATAGAATGGGAGAACATACCAATTCCCGACTTCAATCTACCAATCCTTAGCAAGCCAAAAAGAACAAAGTCAAGAGCAGTCAAGAAAGTGAAGCTGTCACCTCTCAAATTCCAGTCTCAAGTCAAAGCTCAATCTAAAGTCAGCAAGGGAGACTATCTGTACTTGTGTGACATTAAAGAATTTTCTGATCTAAACCTCTATCTGGATGAACTAGATGAAGTAAGAGGAATTGATGCATACAGAAACCTACCTGAAAGGTTAGTGTTCAAGTACAAAGGTGGAAAGGAGATTCAGTGGCCTCTTCACAGGACCCTTCAAGAAAGCCAAGCTGTACTGATTATAGTTTATTCATCCTTCAAGAAGAACTTTGGGTTCAACATTACTGCAAGAAGATTGGTATTGAAGAAGATTGAATAACTAAGGAATGTTAGAGCTAAAGATGCACTCCCAAAGACTCTAATCATCCCTTACACAGGGAGAAGAGTGCATCTAAGGCCCTACTGGCTGATGGAGTTCACGGATGACAAAGGTGTGAGAAGATTCTTCAGATTGGAAGACCAATTGAGCATCTCTAGCAATAAGACTCTTTTGGAAATGCAAGGAAAGCTAAATCTTTCTGAATCTGATGAACTGGAATTCCACAGGCAGCTCCAAAATCAGATTGAGGAAAACAACAGAAAGCTTGGAAAGAGATCCAGACCTTCAAGAAACTAGACAAATCTGCTCAGGCTAGAGGAGCATCTTGCAAAATGACTGTGAGCAAAACTTTGTATTTTTATTAATTGAAGCACTTTTTACTAACATCTACTTTCTCTTAAAGTTATATTTTTAAAGTGTTTTGTTATCATCAAGTATCTCTAAATTTATGGCTACAATTCCAGTAGACATAAATTGGGGGAGATTGTTGTGTATATGTTGTGTACTTGATGATTTCATGAACACAACACCTTAGTAGATTTTACCTAGTGAAATATTGTAGCACTCGACGAATAAGATTTATAGTCCCGACGGATGACTCATTATAGTCCCGACGGATGATGACTTATTATCCATCGAGTGAGTAGCTTATGTAATAATAAGTCTGTAGTACATTTCTGCATTCACCATTGTATAGATTCTGTAAGTAGTATTCAAGTCATGTTGACTTTAACTAGATATGCAAAATAGGTTGATTAATTGTACATAGATGATGTCTTGTAATTCTGCATAAATGAAATAAAGTCAAGTGCCAGTTTGCTACCCGACGGATAACCTACAATGAAGTCGACGGATGATCCAATAGACAACCCGACGGATGATCAATGATTCGACGGATGATCAATAACTCGATGGATGATCATGAACCCGACGGAAAAAGAATTCAAATATCTGTTGACAGTGACAACACACTCACATGCATCGAGTGGATGCAAATGGAATGTGGTAGCCTATTCAACTGGGTTTTCGAGAATAAAGAATCATTGCCATTTCCATGCTATTATGAAGATATTCAAAGATGCTGGAATAGAGTAATGAAGTAGCATTGTAATAGATTAGATATTTTTTGTTTTATTACCTTGTCTTATTACTTTATAATCTTGGTGATATATAAACCAAATAGTAGCAACTAAGACACTGTCGATTTAAGCAAGAAAGCAGAGAATCATTTGTAAGCAGGATTCTTAGCATTTCTCTGTAGTCTTAGAAGTTCAATTGTTGTAAGCAGCTGTGAGCATTTCTACACACAGGGTTCTCTCGATATATAATATATATCTCTGGTGGAATCATTCAAATCCACCAGAAAGTTTTTAAAGACTCTTGTTTTGATTCAGTTAAGTTTTTATTCCGCATTGTGCTAATCAATACACTTATATTTATATTTGAGTTAGAACATTTTATTTATAGAAATTTTTTTTTAAGAATTCCATTCAACCCCCCCTTCTGTAATTCTTGTCATATTATCAAGGAACTAACAGAGGTTATCATGTGGATTTCTTTGAAGAACACTGTGAAGTTGTAAACAATTCTACATGCAAATTGGTTCTGAAAGGTTACAGGCATGATAACATTTATGAAGCCAGACTTTCAACATGTACTGATGGTTCTGCAATCTGTTTGGTTAGTAGAGCATCAATTGAAGAAAGCTGGAAGTGGCACAAAAGACTCTCTCATTTAAACTTCAACAACATAAATGAGCTTGTAAAGAAAGATCTTGTGAGAGGATTGCCAAAATCAGTATTTGCTCCTGATGGCCTTTGTGATTCATGTTAAAAGGCAAAAGAAAGAAAATCTTCTTTCAAGAGCAAAACTTAGTCATCAATTCTTGAGCCTTATCACCTACTGCATATTGATCTATTTGGTCCAGTCAATGTCATGTCTATTGCAAAGAAGAAATATGCTATGGTTATAGTGGATGAGTTCACAAGGTACACTTGGGTGTACTTCTTGCACAAGAAGAATGAAACGGCATCTACTCTAACTGATCATGTCAGACAGCTGGATAAGTTGGTCAAAGATTCTGCTAAAATTATAAGAAGTGATAATGGCACTGAGTTCAAGAATTTGATCATGGAAGAGTTCTGCAAAGAGCATGGAATCAAACAGGAATTTACTACACCTGGAACTCCACAGCAAAATGGAGTTGTAGAAAGAAAGAACAGAACTCTCATTGTAGTCGCACGGACTATGCTTGATGAAGCAAAGCTGCCAACCTACTTTTGGGCTGAAGCTGTGCAGACTGCTTGTTTTACACAGAATGCAACACTAATAAACAAGCATGGAAAAACACCATATGAGATGGTGAAGAAAAAGAAGCCAAATCTGAAATACTTTCATGTATTTGGTTGCAAGTGTTTTGTTCTTAAGACTCATCATGAACAGCTGTCAAAATTTGATCTATAAGCTGATGAAGGATTTTTTTGTTGAAATAATCACTTTCCACAAAAGCCTTCAGAGTCTAAAATTTAAGAACAAGAGTTGTCATGGAATCTATCAATGTATCTTTTGATGACAAGAAGATTACTGGACTTGAAGATTTCAATGATCACGATCAACTGAGATTTGAAAATAAAGACTTAAATTCTGATTCTGTAAATTCTGATGACTTAAACTCTAAACCTGTAAGTACTAATGTCATTGAATCTGTGGTAACAACTCCAAAGGAAAATGCACCTGTCCAGGGGGAGCAAGCTGAAGATCCTACCACATCTCAAGACTCTAAAGAAGCATCGGAACCTGATATTAGCTCTTTAAACTCTGATTCATCTAGTTCTGATGAGTTAAATTCTGATAATTCTGGAAGCACCGATACTTCAAATCCTGAAGGATCCAAGTCAAATTCTGAAGTCTCAGAGAGCATAACTACAGGGGGAGCATCAGAAAATGCTGATGGAGACAACATGGATCATGGGGGAGGATCTAGTTTTAGAAGTTAACTTCAATCTGCAAGGAAGTGGACCAAATCACATACCTGACTTAATTATTGGAGATCCTGAAGCAGGTGTCAGAACTAGAACTGCAACATCAAATGAATGTCTCTATCATTCTTTTCTATCTCAGACTGAACCAAAGAAAGTGGAAGAAGCTCTTCAAGATGCTGATTGGGTGCAAACAATGTAGGAAGAGTTAAATGAATTTGAAAGAAATAAAGTCTGGACCCTAGTGCCAAGACCAAAGAACAGATCAGTTGTTGGCACAAAATGGGTGTTCAGAAACAAAACTGATAGTGATGGCATAATTACAAGGAATAAATCAAGGCTGGTTGCTAAAGGCTACTCTTAAAAGGAGGGTATTGATTATGATAAAACATTTGCACCAGTTGCTAGATTAGAAGCCATAAGGATCTTTTTGGCTTATACTGCTCACAAAGAGTTTAAAGTCTTTAAAATGGATGTGAAAAGTGCTTTTCTTAATGGAGAATTGGAAGAAGGGGTCTATGTTGAACAACCTCCAAGCTTTGTTGATTCAAAATTTCCAAATCATGTCCACAGGCTTGATAAAGCACTTTATGGTCTTAAGCACGCTCCTAGAGCATGGTATGAGACTTTAGCTCAATTCCTTCTGGAAAGTGAATTTCACAAAGGTACAATTGATAAAACACTTTTCTACCTCAACCATGGAAAGGACTTACTTTTGGTACAGATATATGTTAATGATATTATATTTGGTTCTACCAATGCCAAACTCTGTGAGAGGTTTACAAAGTTAATGCAGTCAAGATATCAAATTATTATGATGGGAGAACTTAGTTATTTTCTGGGCCTTCAAGTCAAGCAAAATGAAGAAGGTACTTTTATCTGTCAATCCAAGTATACCAGAAACTTGCTGAAGAAGTTTAGAATTCAAGATAGTTCAACAGCATCCACTCCCATGTCCACTGCAACCAAGTTAGATAAAGATACTGGTTCACCAGTAGATATTGCTAACTATAGAGGTATGATTGGCTCTTTACTCTATTTAACTACAAGTAGACCTGATATCATGTATGCTACCTGTCTTTGTGCAAGATTTCAGGCTGATCCAAGAGAACCTCACTTAATAGATGTAAAAAGAATTTTTAAATACCTTAAAGGTACAGCTGATCTGGGATGGTCGTATCCTAGAGAATCAGATTTTAAGCTAATAGGTTACTCAGATGCAGATTTTGCAGGATGCAAAATAGACGGGAAAAGCACTAGTGGAAGCTGCCAATTTCTTGGAGGCAGATTGGTTTCTTGGTTTAGCAAGAAATAGAAGTCAATTTTCATACCAACTGCAGAAACAGAATATATTGCTGCAGGAAGCTGTTGTGCACATATTCTTTGGATGAACAATTAGTTACTGGATTATGGGTTAGAATTTTCTAAAATCCCTATCTACTGTGATAATCAAAGTGCTATTGCTATGACTGGTAATCCAGTTCAACACTCAATGACAAAGCACATCAGCATAAGGTACCATTTCATAAGGGAACATGTGATGGGAGGTATAGTAGAATTGCACTTTGTTCCAACAGATCAACAACTAGCAGATATCTTCACAAAACCACTATATGAAGCTACTTTTACAAGACTGGTAAATGAACTTGGAATGGTTTCAGGTTCTTTCTCTAAATCTGCTTAGTTTTTTTTTCATGCATCAGACTTTATGATCAGTGTTTACAGATTGTTTTACTTTCATATAATCTGTGCTTAAAATTGAAATTCATTAAATGCTGATTGTTATCTGATGTGGATCTTTAAACTCTGATAGTGTTTTGAATGTTTTGTGACTATTCAATTCAATGAGGATAACTGTGCTAGATGCTGACCTAGTAGTCTATAACATACTAGAAATCCCATGTTTGAATTAGTTGTTTATGTGGAAACTCATTAACACAAGCAAATTCTGATTTTGAGTTTAGTCAAGTTTACTTTGTGTATCTTATTACCAAGTCACAAACTAGATTATTGCTTCTTATCTGTTAGATTCTGATATCAGTAAATCTTAAGGATGAACTAAACGCTGATAAGCCTCACTTATCAAAAGAAAAGAAAACGAAAATAAAAGTCAGGTACTCCTTTGAGATCTGGAGTAAATATGTGGAAGGGAAGACCCAAGTGCATTGCTGGTATTAAGTAATATGCATTAGAAAAGCAAATAAATTTTCTTGGTGACTTTTTACATTCTCTGATTACTGGAGAAATACTCTAACAACAGCATAAATTCTGATAAGCAGTCATGACTCACTTACACTGAGAAGCCACTGTAAAAAGGAGTTTCAAAAGATGCATAAAATGAGCACAAATAGTTGAGGTGGACTCTTACATAAATTTGTTCTATAGTAGACTTCATGATTGATGACAGATTTTAATCACTTTTTTTAGTTATGCCTTATTTCTAAGATGTACTGAAGTTTATCAAAATTTAATCTTTATTTGATATTTTGCTAAATGCACACACTTTCACTCCATATAAATGATGAAAATTACTGTGGTGATTAAGTTGTTTTTGACAAACAGTTAAGTGTCATTTGCATAACTTCTGAGGACAAGTTCTTATGGAAGTTCTGATGATTAAACTCTGAAGAAAACAAGTCAGTATTTGTATGAAGAATCACAGAAAAAGATATTCACCTTTTGAGTTCAGAAGCCAAATTCTGATGACTGGTAAAATCTGATATAAGTTAAGTTCTGATATTAAATCCTGATAGAATCCTTGATCCTTTTGTGGCATTTTTCTTTACTTCACTTATTTGTGGTAAAATCTGAAATAGTCATATTTAAATCAGAATATATTTGGGTCATAATCATTTTGGGTTAGTGGTTAACGTGTTTGTCCTGAAAAACTACATGTGCACGGTAATTATTGCTTATTTTACGTGCCCATTAACTCCTATTTTAACCGTTTATTGATTGTTCACATGTTTCCAGGTGTAAAGTGTATCCCATGCTTCAAAATTATAACTGTTGTGTGGAGAGAGTATATATATAGGGGTTAAAAGATTTTCTAATCTTTTACTTACTTTTCTATTCTTAATCTCTTTTATTCTCTCTCTCTCTAATATTCTCTAAAGCATTCTCTTCCAGGCATTCTCACAAACACCTTTCATGCAACATATTTTCTCACTTAATTTCTTATAGAGATGGCACCAAAAGATGTGATTTTCAATGGAGCTAAGTTTGTTCCCAACAACTACTCGTCTATTCTTAGCAAGGCTGAAGCTCCATCGGAACTTCACTTTATTCAGGACTTTCTTGCTAATTCTGATATTGGGTACGCTCTGACCCAACCTGACGCAGTCTCTGGAATCCAAGTACTGGAGTTTTAGAGAAGTGGAATCTATGATGATGGAAGTGCTCAAGGGTCCCCAAGTATTATCTTTACAACAGGGGAGGATGAACATGTCGTGATATTGGCCATGGTTTGGCAAACACTGTAGCTGCCTGAGAAGTGCGTTTATTCAACTGTTGAGGAGCCAGTTCTTCAAAATATGATGGCCAGCCTGGGGTATGAAAAGATATTGGCAAAGCTGGGTCAATTGAAGAGATCCAGCATAAAGAGGGAATGGAGTTTCTTCTTTGACTGTATTACAAAGACCTTCGCCAACAAATGTTCTAATTTTGATGCAATCCCCATACTCAGTCAAAAAATCGGGTATGCACTCATTAATCAAACTGATTTTGATTATGCAAGTGATGTTTTAGGTTTTATTGGGGATAGGATGATAGAAGATAGGAATACTGTCTATTTTGCTAGATTCTGTCAGCTTATTTATAGTTTTTGTTGTGATGATAAACCCCAATCTGCTAGTGAATTAATTCCATCTTTTAGACTAGCAAAAAGAGCTTTTAATGACTTATTATCTACTGATAATAAGAAGGCTGTGTTAAGACCCCTTCGAGTTCCTTTATCTGTCAAACATGCCTTAATAACCTATGATCCAGTTACATATACTGTATTATATCCTGATGTTCAACCATCCAAACCTCAACCATCAGCACCTACCACCACTACCCAAACACCACAAACTTCTCAACCACAACCAAAATCTACCATCAGGACATCTGTCAAACCATCAACTTAATCATCTCAACCTGAATCATCAGCACATACCATTAGATCTTCATCTTCCAGGCCAAAGAGAACAATGTCTATTCCTCGACCTCCACAAAAGAGAAGGAAGATGATTCTCAGAGATGAATCTGATAGTGATGAGGAAACAATTGAAGCACGGGTTCATGCATCAGAACCTGTGATAATTGAAGCTGAGAATGTTACTTCTCAGAAAGAAACTGCAGCTCAAAGTTCTGATACTTTGAAAACGAAATCTGTAAGTTCTGAAGCTGCTAAAGCAACTCATTCATTGGCAAGGAGATTGAAGAAAATAAAGGCTAGGAGGTATTTGGCTAAGGCTCCATCAGAAGATACTGAAGAAGCTGAGGAAGGGGATCAGGAATCTCTGATCTCACAAGAACCAACTGTTATTGAAGCCCTTCCAGCTCAAGCCAAAGAAACTGCTACTGATACAGTTGTAACCCCTCCCGTCTCACCTATTAAAGCTATAGATGATGCTGAAGAACACACTGAAAATTCTGAAATAGATATTCATAATTTGAATATACCAAATTTTCTTTATCTGGAAGCTCCATCTACAGAAGCTCAGCAATTTCAAACTCAATTACCAATTTTAAATGCTGAGATACCATCAACATCAACCACACCAGCTCTGGAGATAAATTCTGATGTTCAGAATTTAAAAGAAGTTGTTCCCGAATCTTCAGTTGCTTCACACACTGTTGTGTTGTCAGAACATAATGAGTTTTCCTCATGTTCTGAAGACAGTATTTCTGCTGAGACTCCAGTTCCTATACTAGGAAAGGAAGAATTGGTGAGGAAATTTGTTGAAAAAGAAGCTCCTATTCCTTGGGAGGATACTCACAGAGGTGTGGAGTGGACCAAGAAGTGGAATGACACTGATTTCATTCCAAGTTCTAACATTCTGACAGAGCATATTTATAACGACTCGTGTATTCTTCTTTTGAATTATTTAATTATGCAATTATGGAAATTATTAAATAAATAAAAATATGTGTGTTGGTTTTGACCGCTATGGGTTGTTTGATTATTATCCATATGTGATTTATAGTGTACCGGGTTGTCCGCGCGATTAATTATGGGATCGTATTGAATTGTTTTCACTTTCAAAAATGGATTTAGTGCAAATTTATTTGCATAAATAGTGGGAACGTTTCTTAAATTATTTTTATGATTTTATAATTACAATAATTATTTTTAGGATTTTATAAAATTGAGCAATCCATATTTCATTAATTATTTATTTTTAAATGATTTTCTGAGTATGTTTAATGGTAAAGTCCATATTTAATTCTAAAATTCTTCAAAAATTAGGAAATTCATATTTATTTAAGTTGGGAATATTCTGAGAATTTTAAAATTATTTTGGAAATTTTCGGGATTAATTTCACCGACGTATCGATTCGTTTAATTGCTTAAAGCGGGTATAAACTGCCTTTCAGAAATTATTTTAAAATTACGAAATTTATATTTTTGTAAACTTTGGGATATTTGTAATATTTTAAGATTATTTTCGCGATTTTCCGAAATTATTTTATGTGCAACTTGATTCGTTAATTGCGAGTTTCGTGTTAAACCGGGTTGCCTGAATGTTACATATTTATCCATTCTGGCTACGTGTACATTTCTCATGCCCTCGTTGCCACATGTCGACTTATTGTTTGTTTTAAAAAAAATATAATAAAATAAAATAATATACAGGCAACAAAACCACAGCTTCTTCCACCCCATTTCATTCTCATCTCTCGGGTTCATCTCTGAATACTCCTTCGAGTTGTTCCCTGTTCCTTTTGTTTTTGTTCTTCTTTCCTCGTCTTCGACTTTTCTCTGCTTCCCTCTGCTCTCGGTTATAGTCGGGAATCTGAAAGTGGACGATGGACTAAAGATAACCTAGTGGTCAGTCGACCAGCTCAATAGAGTTTCAACAGGAAGACCTGAGTGTCGAAATCGAATCCAAGGGGATCTAGTGGTTAGACGTTAGAGCCTGAGCAGCAAAGTCGGATCAGAGTTGATCAGTAATAGTTGTAAAGCCTTGTAAGTTAAAAAAATATGGATGATAGTGAAGTTCCTCAGTCCAAAGTGCGGGCTAAGGTTCCAGTCGAGTTGAATCGAGCTAGTAGAAGCTTCATGCGGTATAGAGATAGTCAGATTGTAAGAATGATTTTATTATCAATTGTAAGTTAAATTAATTGGGATTTGGTATGTTGTAATAAAGGTTAAGATTGTGGCTTATTTTCATACTTTAACCTGTTGCGATCCGTGGTTTTATGAAGCAGGGTCATTATAAATAATATTTCGTATACAGGTTAATATAATGTGTTTGTGTTGTGGACCCCAAACTTCTGACCCGAGTTTGGAGGGCGCTACAGGTTGGTATCAGAGCTACAGGTTATAAGTCACTGAAACAAGCCTAGATTGTCGGGATTGGGTAGAGGGTTAGGATTAGGAATAGGAAATGGAAAAATAAAACGTTGTGAGATGGAATGCGATGGTATAGTAGGTCTCCGGCACGGTTTGTATTGCAATTCGGGATTCTCAGCTTGCGACGTGATTTCCAGACAACGGCAATACCAGATCTTGGTTTCTCGGTGTTATTTGATCGTTTCGAGCCTTCCGTTCGAGGATCGACATCTTCTCCTAGATTTGAATTGCACCTTGTTCTTCACTCGGTATTAATGGTACTACCTTCTGTTATGACAATCATATCTCTTCAAGCTATTTCATGTTATTCTACTACCACTTGATACGAGGTTACCTATTTAAGAACCCCCATCTGTTTATTCTTGTTTTACTGGATATTCGGCTGTGAGTGTATCTTTTTAGTTTACCTTATACCCTGTTTTATACCCCCAGTTTAGAACTTGTCCTATGGAGCAATTGTACCTATAAGGATGGATTCGGGAATTACAGTAGATGGTGAGTATTTGAGATATAAATAAAGGTGAGAAGAAGTCTAGAAAGAAGACTCAAGTATTCTGGAGGATAGCTACTACCCGGTTAAGAGAAGCTATTAGTGTCTAAGCCACCCGTGATTAGTTGTGGGATGAACTAGATGAATTTTGAAAGAGTAAGAGAGAAAAGTATAAACCTGGAATTTTTGTGAAATTAAATAATGGTGATATGATAAATGCGATATGAAAAGTAGTGATGTGTTATATGAGCAAATTTTGTTCTATGAACTGGACTTGTTGACTATTGGATAACCTGTCCTACTTAACGAACACAAAGTTGATGACGGGGGCATTACCAGTATGGAAGTTTTGATGTGAAGCTATGAATACAATAGCATGCAACGACAATTGAAGTGATCGTTGATGAAGGAAGGAAAATGGACCCAATCAAGGAGGGAAGGTGGATTGAAGTGAATGGACCTTTATATGATCGTTCCATTAATTTGGTACCTGGTTATAGGTAAGAAGAACAACAACCAACTCATATAGTAATGACAACCAAATTTGTGATTTTCAAATTTTTAAACAAGTTTTCGAACAAAATTTCTAAACGCCTTTTTGAATAAAATAAGTTTTAAATATTGGTTGTCAAGTTACTAACTGAATTTCTTGTTTGTTAAAACCTGGATTGCCTGGAAGGATACTTACTTCAGATTTAGTATTGTTAATTCAAAGAACCAAGTAACCCGTGATTATGAAGAAGCTGATTATTCCTAATGGTAAGGTGTAAATGTGGTTTGATAAGGTTAATAACAGAATCCGCGTGCGGAGTAATTATTCATCGAGTTGCAGAGACCATTAAAGTTTAAAAGAAGTTATCGATTTAAGAAGAGCCTGAGCGTGATCGAAGGAGATTGGGAAGATTTCCAGACTTTCCTAAAAGAAGAGTATTATTAATAAAAAGATCGTTATGTTGAATGATTCGTGGTTATTCTAAATTAAAACGAGGAAACTCCAAGTTATCTGGTAGGAACGCCATTATGATCGAATTGTTAAAGTATTATCCGTGTGGGTGCGATATTAAAGGCGCAAGATGTGACAAGTAGGAATCTACCATAATGCTTAATTTGAAAAAGCATTTCAGTGTACCCTCTAAAGTTGTTATATGATGCAATTGGGATGTGATCGAATGAGCTTGAAAAAAAAATGAATACAAATAAAATGTGGATGGTAACCAATGGTATCGTTCTTGCCTTCAATATTACATCATATATTCCTATTCAATTCCTAAAAACGTATGAACCTTTTTTTAAATAAACCTTTTTCTATAATATCGAAAAGGGAGGATATTCCATTCCTTTCAAATCTATTTTCTTCCCTCAAGTTTTGCTTTCTGGTTGGGATAAACAGTGACATACTGACCATCTTAAGTACCAATGTGGTTGTCTCATTCATATTCTAATCTTTACTTCTTCTTTCTTTTCAACTCTAAATTTTGTTGAATTTTAAATCCTTCTAGTCGTTTCGTTGTGCTGTCGTTCTTTGCAAGAGGTTTTCAAACAGAAATCAAGGTATCCTGAATCAAGTGGATGAAGTTCCATCTACATCTTATGCATGGGAAGAAAATGAGGGCATCTGGCGAGGATTACAAATCACTAGCCCCAGTGAAGAATCCACTAAGAGTCAAGGAAATCTACTCCAATAAGGAATGCGTTTTCAAGAACGAGAATATGCGATTTTCTTGTGAAATATGTTATTCAGAATACGTACGTGATGACATGGATGACTAGGGTGAATACCTTATGCGTTAAAGTATTAAAAGATGTGTGAGAAACTTAATTATTTATCTCTCAAGGTTTTGTTGATAAGATTGTGATTAAAGGACTAGCAAGTCAAGAACGTGTAGTTGTTAAATAAGTAAGTACCAATGGTGAAATTGAGATCCCTGGCAATAAGTTGTGAAAAATTGATATCATGGAAGATAAGAGGATTTGATATTATTCTAAGGAATGGATTAACTACTAAAGCGTGATTTCCGGACATACCGTTGTGGTGAAAAGATAATTCTGAGGATGCCAAATGAGAAGGTGAGGAGGTTCAGAAGGTGAAAGAAGGTAAAGAATTTGTTAATAATGATTACGATGATCGAGATATGAGCATTATGGTGATTACGGGATACATAAAAGTCAGAAGCAAACAAAATTTGAAGATTTAATAGCAATTAAGGAATTTCAAGACATGTTTTATATGAGTTATCAACATTTCTTCCCGATAGAGAAAGGAAGCTCGCGATTGACTTAGCGCCTGAGACAAAGCCAGTGACTACGACCTTCCCAAAATGGCACCAGTTAAAATGAGGAAGTTAGCAAAGTAGATACAAGAGATGTTCGAAGAAGAAGCGATTAGACCCAGCATATCCTATAAGATGCACCAATACTAATTGTTAATAAGAAAATGGAAGTATGAGATTATGCGTCGACTAGCGAAAGCTCACCCAGTTTACTATCATAAGCAAGTATCTGTTACCTTGACCCAATGATTTGTTTGATCAAATGAAGGAAGCAAAGTACTTTTATAAGACTAATTTAAAATTTTGGTATTTCACCAATTAAAGATTAAACCTATGAATTTATCAAAGACAATTTCCAGAACTAAGTACTGTTCTCGTATTATCATTTGGATCAACCAATATACCCGTAATAATTGAACTTGATGGACAAAATCTTTAAGGAATATTTGGATAGGTTGTATTTGTGTTACTTAAAGTCAATGGAGGACTATGCGAAGTATTTAATGACAACAGAGGAGTCGGAGAAGAAAGAAGTGGTATGTAAAGTTGCAAGGTGAAAGTTTTGATGATAGAAAGCGTAAATAATTAGTGAGGAGGAGATTAGGGGAGATCCAGTAGAAATTAAAGTCACCATAAATAAAGAAAGGCCAAAAGCACCAACAAAAGTAAGAAGTTTTACCTTGGACCGGCTATACTGAAAATTTGTACAACATTTCTTGAAAGTTGCAATATCTTTGATGAAGCTAATTAGGAAAAGCAATAAGTGAGTATGAAATGGAGAAGGGTGAAGAAAGTTTTGTAGAGTTAAATGAGCGAATCGTTATAGTACCTTCTTTATCACTTTGAAAATATCAAGGAGATTTGGTAGATTATAGTGATGCTTCTCATAAAGGAGTAGGATGTGTGTTGATGCGGTATAATAAAGTTATTATATATGCACCCAGGCAACCGAAATCTTATGAGCAGAAGTATCCTACTCATCATTAGGGCTAACAGTAATAATATTTGTTTTGAAAAATGGGGAGACATGATATGTATGGAGAAAGGTGTAAGATCTACGGACCATAAGAGTTTGAAGTAAGTATTCACGAGAAAAACAAATGTAGTGGCAATCGATAAACAAAAAGGAGAGAACGAACATAGAGACTACACCAGAAGGATTAACTATAGGATTCTCGAAGTTGGAATTGGAAGCTAAAGTTCATAATCCAAAAGGAAGAAAGATGGATAGTGTGACCTTTCAGTTAAAGTTGCGAAGGGAAAGATAAAATGTTAAGAGAAGATAATGGATCACGATGTTAGTAGTTAGAAAAAGGAAATTTATGCGCAAGGAGGACGATCACGATATCTCCAGATTTTCTTTCAGCACTTGGATGCTACAAGTAGAAGAATTAAGAAATAAGATCCCACATGGAATTCACAATATTAAGTATTTAATTAGTGAAGAGACGCCAAGATATATGGAAATTTAAAGAAAAATAGTGATAACCAAGTATAAGAAGGAAATTTCAAGATAGATCAGGAGGTGTTGGACATGTCAAAGGGTTAAGACGAAGTATTGGAAAGCCTAGTGGATAAGACAGACCCATGAAGTGACTTTACAAGAGGCGAATCGTAAAGTGGGAGTTTAGCAAAACAATGAATAAGAATAAGTGATCCCTATAAACAATTAATTTCCTACGAGACCTAATTCAATCAATATATTATATCTCGAGGATTAACTTAAGATCCAACCTGAGAAAATATCAGAGAGTACGATTAAAGTGAGTTAAGAGCATTGCAAGCTCTGGTGATATTATGTGAAATGACGAGTGTATCAGGTGGCTATAAGGAATTAAGGAACGTGGTGTATAAGGAGTACTTGGATAAGCAAACTGTATTTATTGATAACATCCTCAGCTACTCAAGGAATAAGAAAGTCTGCGTGAGATGCCCAAGGATTTTTCTCCGAATATCAGAAGGAAAGCAACTATATGTTGAGTCTTCAAGAATAAAATTTGGACTAAGGTTAACAAAAGATTCTGAATTAATCCATTAATAACCTAAGCAAAGCTGTATGATAACGAATGTCTTATGCCGACAGATGAAATTGGATGTACTTAAAACAACTGAGGAGTTAATAAACGAATTGAAAAGAGTGGAATCTGAATTTCAAATACTTAAAGGTGATAATATATAAATCTATGAGATTACTTTTCAGCCTTAACATATGGAAAGGAGTAAGAGATGTTTAAATGTTTGGAAACCAAGTTGAAAACGAGCACCGCCTATCATCCTTCAACGGAGAGTTAAAGTACGGAAGTGATGCACGAGATGTAAGATATGTTGAGAAGTTAAATTTTAAGGAAACACTGGAATGATTATTTATCAGCAATGTCAGCTTTTTAATGCCATTTTACCAAGCTTCATGTGGACGCGAGTGTAGGTCCCCATTTCTATTAAGATAAAGTGGGAGAAAGAAAGTTGTCAAATTCTAAGTTAAATCGGCACACTAAGAGTATAGTGATATTGATCGTAGCAGTTCGGAGTAGACAAAGAAAGAAGGCGAAAGGGTATCGAGAGAACATATGAATATAGAAATAGGACCAGTAGTGTTAGTACAAGTTTCACCTTGAAAGAGAATGGATGAGTTTGATAAGAAGGGACATGTTAAGTCCTAAATTAGTAAACCATTCGAGGTATTGATAAATATAGATAGAGTTGTTTATGAGTTGATATTACCATTACAACAGTATATACATATAATGTAGTCTGTGTGTCAGGGTTAAGGTGATAAGTATTGGGTTTGAATTAAGTGATTGATCAGGAGCCAATGGGGCTCTTGTCCAAGTTATTCAGTATATAGTGATCAATCCAAATTCTTGACCGTCAAAGGCAAGTCCTTGGAAATGAGTGCATACCTATTGCGAGTATGTTTCAACCCTCGAGTAGAAGGGTCTACTTAGAAATTGGAGTCAGATATGCTTGACAAATATCCTCACTTGTGTAACTAGACCAGATTTTGAGGACATAATCTTTTTAAGGGGGAAAGGATATAACGACTCGTGTATTCTTTTTTTGAATTATTTAATTATGCAATTATGGAAATTATTAAATAAATAAAAATATGTGTGTTGGTTTTGACCGCTATGGGTTGTTTGATTATTATCCATATGTGATTTATAGTGTACCGGGTTGTCCGCACGATTAATTATGGGATTGTATTGAATTGTTTTCACTTTCAAAAATGGATTTAGTGCAAATTTATTTGCATAAATAGTGGGAACTTTTCTTAAATTGTTTTTATGATTTTATAATTACAATAATTATTTTTAGGATTTTATAAAATTGAGCAATCCATATTTCATTAATTATTTATTTTTAAATGATTTTCTGAGTATGTTTAATGGTAAAGTCCATATTTAATTCTAAAATTCTTTAAAAATTAGGAAATTCATATTTATTTAAGTTGGGAATATTCTGAGAATTTTAAAATTATTTTGGAAATTTTCAGGATTAATTTCACCAACGTATCGATTCGTTTAATTGCTTAAAGCGGGTATAAACTGCCTTTCAGAAATTATTTTAAAATTACGAAATTTATATTTTTGTAAACTTCGGGATATTTGTGACATTTTAAGACTATTTCGCGATTTTCCGAAATTATTTTATGTGCAACTTGATTCGTTAATTACGAGTTTCGTGTTAAACCGGGTTGCCTGAAGGTTACATATTTATCCATTCTGGCTACGTGTACATTTCTCATACCCTCGTTGCCACGTGTCGACTTATTGTTTGTTTTAAAAAAAATATAATAAAATAAAATAATATACAGGCAACAAAACCACAGCTTCTTCCACCCCATTTCATTCTCATCTCTCGGGTTCATCTCTGAATACTCCTTCGAGTTGTTCCCTGTTCCTTTTGTTTTTGTTCTTTTTCCTCGTCTTCGACTTTTCTCTGCTTCCCTCTGCTCTCGGTTATAGTCGGGAATCTCAAAGTGGACGATGGACTAAAGATAACCTAGTGGTCAGTCGACGAGCTCAGTAGAGTTTCAACAGGAAGACCTGAGTGTCGAAATCGAATCCAAGGGGATCTAGTGGTGGGACGTTAGAGCCTGAGCAGCAAAGTCGGCTCAGAGTTGATCAGTAATAGTTGTAAAGCCTTGTAAGTTAAAAAAAAATATGGATGATAGTGAAGTTCCTCAGTCCAAAGTTCGGGCTAAGGTTCCAGTCGAGTTGAATCGAGCTAGCAGAAGCTTCATGGGGTATAGAGATAGTCAGATTGTAAGAATGATTTTATTATCAATTATAAGTTAAATTAATTGGGATTTGGTACGTTGTAATAAAGGTTAAGATTGTGGCTTATTTTCATACTTTAACCTGTTACGATCCGTGGTTTTATGAAGCAGGATCATTATAAATAATATTTCGTATACAGGTTAATATAATGTGTTTGTGTTGTGGACCCCAAACTTCTGACCCGGGTTTGGAGGGCGCCACAATATTGCTAAAGCTGATGAGTTGCTCATAAATGCTGATTTAAAGACACAACTCAAGATCACTGCTCTATCTACCAAACATCTTCAAGGTCTACATTCTTCTACTCCTGAGAAGGTTGATACACTAAAGGAACATGCTGATAAGCTAGATCTACAGCTTAAGCTTGACAAGAACAGATATATCAGACCTACTCTTGAGAAAATTGAAGCCATTGAGAAGATTCAAGAGAAGCAACATGCCCAAATTGATGAGGTTCTAGGTAACCAAGTTTCTCAGAAAGCTCAATTTGAAGAAATCCAATCTTCAGTTGAACTTCTTCTTTCTCTCTTACTTCCTCATGATGCCAAAAAGGGGGAGAAGGTAGTTAAGTCCAAATGCTCACCTACTGAAACACTGAAGAAAAAGTGTGACGGCCTCAACCCCGGGGTCAGGAGTTGACGTCATCAACAACAACCATAAGATAAACAATTCAACAATAGGATTTAACTACGACCCCTTTACCAAGATTTTTTCAAGGTTTAAGTATGATTTAGGTTACAACTAACACAAACCAACTTACAACAATCATCTCGACGCAGCTAACTTAACCCAACAACTCAACAGACCACCCTTGATCCAACATAACCATCTCAGAGGAGTCTTGTGGCGTCCTCCAAACCCAGGTCAGAAGTTTGGGGTCCACACACACACACACACCTTATTTATAACCTGCTTATAACAATAATAAAGATAGTAATAATAATATGCATTGAACCTACTTACCAATTACCATGGACCGCAACAGGTTAAAGTATGCACACAAGCCAAACACACCTACTTATATAACAAACCGCTCAAATCCGAACTATTCCAACTCAGCACTGAGTATTAAACATTATTACAAACTTTTACAAACTCAAATTATTCCAAAAGAAGCCTACTAGCTTAAATCGATCAACCTGAACCCCTACCTCTCGCGCTGGACTGGGGATCCTCGCTACTAACTGGTTCCTTCTTAACTGGAAAAGAATATAAACAACATCGCACAAATGAGCTAACTAGCTCAGCAAGTCACAATGACAAAACCGAGAGTAATGATCATCAAGTGAAAAGGGTTATGATATCAAATGAACAATGAATTATGATTTAGAATTGGATATTATATTTTTATTTTAAAAACCAAGGTTAGGCTGCTGATCATTCACGCATTAACCCCGAGCAAAGCACACAGCAGTGCTCTAACTACTGGATCCAAGGCACACATTGGCCTAACTTGACCATTAATCTGGTCCGACCATGAATCTGGTCCACAATTTTATAAAAACAATCCAATTCTAACATAATAACAGAATAAATAATGTAAAGCAATAAACAAAATCATTAACAACATTGGACGTTCAATAATGAAATGGTTTCAATCTTCATAAGGATCAATATGGCATTTTCAAAGCTTGGATGCTAGGGAATGAAAGAATTGGATAACAAAGGAATTAATGTTTCAGGGGTACCAGGAATTGGTCTTTCGAATCATAAGGTACAATGGTTTGACTATGTAAGTAATTCGATTCAATGTTTGGTATTTAGTTTGTATGTATTTGTGGAGTAGTATCGTATATCTGTGGTTCGTATTTGGGTGTACAACAATCAATGGTTTAGAAAGAATAAGGTTTACGGCTTAAGATCACTAACTGGAATCAGGGTTTTGGGTTCAGTGCTTCAAAACACTTGCTATATAAAATAGGATTATCAATCAACTACAATATATCTCGAGAAAGTTCAGAACACTTGCCTGGTATTAGCTTTCTATACTTCTCTAACTTTCAATCACAACCGTCTACTCCTCGACTATCTGTTTCCCTTTCCTACGCCTTACCTCTTCTGCTCACATATTATAAGCATCTATCAATATTCAACTCATACGATTCTATTCGGCATATACTTTTATCTACCCTTCGTTTCACCCGAATCCGATTAACCGATTGAAAGTTATACTATAAACAAGTAAACATCGAATATATAGACCGATAGTTAACCAACAAGTCACATATAGCATATAACATGTCAAATAATCAATGATATATCATTTATAATGGAGTCTTGGGTCATAATCAGGATTTCGGGTATTTAAAATGATTTTTAAACATTTTTCAGAATTAAAACGGGTCGTTGGATCAATTTCGGAGTAATAAACAGGGTTCGGTTGGCCAAATCTGGCTTCAAAACAATTTTATAGTAATTACCGAGCCTTGAAAACAATTTAAAATAATATTTTAAACCTCAGAACTATTTTTCGGAATTTTTCAATCATTTTTAAATAATTAAATCTAATTAAATAATTAATTAAAATCAATTAATATTTAATTAAATCAATTAATCAGTTAATTTTCGAATTAATTGACTAATTAATCAATTAAATATTAACTGAAATTAATTAACTAATTAATTCAGATTTATTTTTGAATTAAAAATAATTTTTGCAATTAAAATAATAATTTTTTTTTGGAATTTTTAGTAATTAAAAATGAATTTTTATAATTAAAATAAATAGGAAATATGATTTTTAAATAATTTATAAACAGGAATCCTATTTTTGCAAATTCTGAAATGTTCAGGGACTGAACTTCACCATCTTCAAAAGTTAAGATACTAAACTGTAATTTCTACAAGGGTCGCCGGAAAAACTTCGGGGATGGCCGAAGAACACGTTCCCGGCATCCTCACCCCACCACAAGCTCTAGATATGATTTACAGACAACCAGGAATCTATTCATGCAATCAAAACACATAAATAACCCCACACTTGGCCGGAAAATGGCCAAGAACATCGCCGGTTTCCGGCGAACCTACGAAAATTTCAAAATACAACTCCCTTCGATTCAGACATCCTTTGTTAACGAGCTATATACCAATCAATTGCAAATTTCATAAGGAACACAACCCACTATAAATCAACAGCTAATAACCCCTAAATCAAAAAGCCCCAAATTTCAATTGAAAACATTCATACGGGTTATAAACCCTAATTTTAAAATTCGAATATTAAACTCAATTTTGAACATGTTATTGAACTCCAAATTAGACATATGACATATAAAAATTATCAGGAAAACAAGCTCTACAACATGAAATCATCAAATCATTCAACAATCATCCGAACAAAAATTCATATTTTTAATAAAAATAATTCAAAAATAAACAAATTTCCAGAAAATAAACCTTGATTTCTGCAGGCATATGGTTCACAGAATCTGATAGTACACGTCAAGACCTTCGTTTTGAGTACTCGAACTTTTCAAACGGACTCCGGTAACACCTTCGATAGTTGGTTTGATTCTCAGAAGGGTTTATGAATATAAGAATTTTCTCTGGAAATTTATATAATTACTGACTGCAAATGATTTTTGATACGGAATAAAATACGGTAAAGGCTATTTATAATTACGGAAAATTAGTATCCTGTTGGATCATTCCGGATATAAAATGGTACGTTTAATTATAAAAACTGATCCAAACGGTACCGGTTTTTGGGACAATTATCCAAATAAGTACAATTTGTACTGCAATCTTGGTCTCAGCGCCTGGTTACACGTATTACGAGGTGATAATTGTGATAGTTTAATAAAAAGATCCTGTTTATCGAAAATACGAGTTTTATTGATTTACCGAAACGAATAATGTATCGAAAATATTGCGCCGGGATCCGCGCCGGACAAACCCTATGCCGGATCGAAAAAGTGAAAACTTGGAAAATGCTCGGAATATTGCAATTAGGTTAGGAAGGAGTTCTTGGAAGAGTTTCGGGTTATAAAAACGTAAAAACGGATGACATCGGTTGGTTCTCGATTGTATAAAATAGTTTTTAAATACTCGGAAAAAGATTTTATAAAATCCACATAATTCCTATAAAATCATAAATCATCATAAAAATAATTAGGAAGATATGACAATTATCTATATTTTATTTTGGACGTATAAAAATTAAAATACTCAATTAATATTATTTTTAAACATCCAAACATATTTAACACTTAACAATTAATTCATAGAATAGATACTAAACACATATAATAATTATCTATTAGCAAAAATAATTACACGATATATCCCGAATATTACATCCTTCCCCCCTTAAAGGATTCTGTCCTCAGAATCTCCTAAGAAAATAAATGAGGGTACTTTTCTTTCATATCACTCTCTAACTCCCAGGTTGACTCTTCAAACTTTGGGTTTCTCAACAATACTCTTACTAACTTTACCACTTTATTTCTCAATACTTTCTCTCTTTCCTCTAGAATTTCTATCGGACTCTCTACATATGACAAATCTTCCTGAAGCTCTATTGGCTCATATTCTATTACATGCATGGAGTCTGGATTATACTTCTTAAGCATCGATACGTGAAAAACATTGTGAATGTGCTCCATGTGCGGAGGTAATGCCATTTCGAAAGCTACTTTGCCAATGCGCTTTAGAATCTCAAATGGTCCGACATATCTTGGGCTCAGCTTTCCTTTCTTTCCAAACCTCGTTAGTCTCTTCCACGGTGATACTTTCAGTAATACCAAATTCCCTTCTTCGAATTCCATGTCTTTCCTTTACTGATCTGCATATTTCCTTTGACGATCCTGTGTGGCTATCAATCTCATCTGGATAACTTCAATAACTTCCTTTGTCTGCTGCACTAATTCAGGTCCAAGTATTTTGCATTCTCCTACTTCGTCCCAATACACTGGAGATCTGCATTTGCGTCCATAAAGGGCTTCATAGGGTGGCATCCCAATACTGGCGTGATAACTGTTGTTGTAAGCAAATTCTACCAGAGGTAAATGCTCATCCCAACTCCCTTTGAAATCAATAACACAAACACGTAACATATCTTCAATCGTCTGGATCGTTCTTTCACTCTAGCCGTCCGTCTGTGGGTGGTAAGCCATACTCATATTCAGTCTTATTCCCAAACATTCTTGAAAACTTTTCCAAAATCTTGAATTAAATCTTGGATCTCGATCAGATACAATAGACACAGGAGCTCCATGACGAACTACAATTTCCTTCAGGTACATATAGACCAACTTGTCAAGCGAAAATCTTTCATTTATAGGCAGGAAATGAGCTGACTTGGTAAGTCTATCCACTATAACCCAGATGGCATCATGATTGGCTTTTGTTCTTGGTAATCCGACTATGAAATCCATGGAAATATGTTCCCACTTTCACTCTGGAATCTCCAATGGCTGTAGCAATCCACTTGGTCACTAATGCTCTGCTTTAACTCTCTGACATGTATAACATCTGTTAACCCATTCCGCAATTTCCCTCTTCATTTCTGGCCACCAATAATTTTCTTTTAAATCTCTGTATATCTTGGTACTCCCTGGATGAATTGAATACCTTGAATTATGAGCTTTCTATAAAATTTCATTCTTCAGCTTCGTCACCGGTGGAATCCAAATTCTAGAAGAAAACCTAAGAATACCTTGATCGTCCTTTTGCGTGCACAATTCTTCACCTACCAAACGGTTTGTATCCTGATCCATTACTTCCTCTTGACACTTCTTTATCTTCTCTAACAACTCCGTCTGGAAAGTCATACTATACACTTTTGCTTCATCAGCCTTGCAAACTCTAATCTGTAATTCCAGTTTCTGAAATTCCTTATATATCTCTTCGGGTACTGATAACACATTTAACTTTTCCTTCCGACTCAACGCGTCTGCTACACGTTCGCTTTACTAGGATGATAATTAATCGTGCAGTTGTAATCCTTGATTAATTCTAACCATCTCCTTTGCCTCATATTAAGCTCCTTCTGTGTTAAATATGTACTTCAAGCTTTTGTGATCCATGTAAATCTCGCACTTTTCTCCATATAGATAATGTCTCCAAATCTTCAAAGCGAAAATTATGGCTGCTAGCTCCGAATCATGAGTAGGGTATTTCTGTTTGTGTGGTTTCAGTTGCCTTGACGCATACGCAATCACCTTATCGTGCTGCATCAGAACACATCCCAGTCCTTTATGAGAAGAATCGCTATAAACTACGAAATTCCCTTGATCGTCTGGAAGTGACAAAACAGGTGCCATGATTAATCTTCGGTTCAATTCCTGAAAACTTTCTTCGTATTTATCGTTCCATATAAACTTTTCATTCTTCCGTGTAAGCTTTGTCAATGGTGTTGCAATCCTTGAGAAATTTTGAACGAATCGACGATAATATCCCGCTAATCCCAAGAAACTTCTTACCTCTGTTGGTGTTCTCGGTCTTTCCCAATTTGTAATTGCCTCAATCTTTGCTGGGTCCACTTTGATCCCTTCATTACTGACTATGTGTCCTAAGAACTGAACTTCCTGTAGCCAAAACTAACACTTCGAGAATTTAGCATATAACTTCTTTTTCCTTAAAATCTCCAAAGCTGTTCTCAAATGTTCCGCATGATCCTCTTCCGTCTTTGAATAAATCAAAATATCGTCTATAAACACAATAACGAACTTATCCAAATATTCCTTGAAAATTCTATTCATCAGTTCCATGAACGCTGCCGGGGCATTTGTCAATCCAAAAGACATCACTAAAAATTTATAACGTCCATACATTGTCCTGAAAGCTGTCTTCGGTATATCCTCTGGCTTAATCTTTAGTTGATGATATCCCGATCTTAAGTCAATCTTGGAGAAGTACTTGGCTCCCTTCAATTGGTCAAACAGATCATCAATTCTGGGCAACGGATACTTGTTCTTGATTGTAAGCTTGTTGAGCTCCCTATAGTCGATGCACAGTCTCATGCTTCCATCCTTCTTTTTGACAAATAGTACCGGTGCACCCCACGGGGATACACTGGGTCTGATTACTCCTTTCTCTAACAAATCTTGTAATTGCTTCGCTAGCGCTTTCATCTCAACGGGCGCCATTCTGTACGGGGCCTTGGATACCGGTTCTGTTCCAGGTGCTAAGTCGATTGCAAACTCAATTTCTCTATCTGGGGGAAGTCCTAGTAACTCATCGGGAAATACATCTGGAAATTCATTCACTACTGGAATATCTTCAAGTTTTGTTGGCTCCTGACTTCTGTGAATCACATATGCCACGAAATGCTCGTATTCTTGCCGTAGTAACTTCTTGGCTTGAATTATCGTTAAGAATTTCTTTACATGCTTCTGGCCCTTGAACGTTACTATCCTTTCGTCTAGCGTCTTCACCATTACCTTCTTATTTTGACAATCTATCTGGGCATCGTGCTTAGATAACCAGTCCATTCCTAAGATACCATCAAATTCTCCTAGCTTAAATGGTATTAAATCTACACAAAACTTACTACCAGAAATCTCAATCTCACAATTCCCGCAAACTTGATTAATAGATACTCGTTCTTGACCACAGTCATTATTTCATTTAAATACTCAACTGGACAATTTAACTTACTAACAAAATCTTGTGAAAAAAATGATCGAGTTGCTCCTGAATCTATTAACACTTTGGCACATAAAGAATTCACATTAAGCATACCTGCCATGACATCAGTATCCAGGATAGCATCCTTCACAGACATGTCAAAAACTCTAGCCCTTGGAGTCTCATTCACTGCTGGGGTAGATCCAATAATCGTCAATGCATTACTGACTGGGGCTGATGTCTTGCAATCCCTTGCTATATGTCCTGGCTTCCCACATTTAAAGCATGTAAATCCAATGGCTGGAACCTTCAATGCTGGATTCCGGATAGGCTGATCCTTATTTGCTGGCTCTCTTGCTGGTTCTCTTGCTGGCTGATTTCGGCATTCCCTTGAATAGTGCCCTTTCTGATTGCACTTGAAACAAACTACATTCAACTTATTACAAACTTCTCCTTGCTTCTTCCCACATACCTGACAATCTGGAAAAGTTAATCTCAACTGATTCGGCTGATTCACATTAACTGGACGGTTTCCCTGACCTCCGTCCCCTGCATTTTGTCTCTTGAAATTAAAAGTTCTCCCCTGGCTGAAACTTGCCCTTTTTAAAATTAGGAAACTTCCCTGGTTGTGACTGACCTTCATTCCCTTCAGACTTTCTCTTCTTATTTTCTTTTTCCTTCTGTAACATTTCACTCTCTGTCTCTGCAATCATTGCTTTTTGTACAACTTCTGCATAGGTATCTAATTCAAAAATAGCTACCTTCCCTCTGATCCATGGCTTTAAACCTTGCTGGAATCTTTTAGCTTTCTTCCTGTCAGTATCCACATATGACGGCACATACCTTGACAACTCTTTAAACTTACTTTCATAATCCGCCACCGACATATTTCCTTGCTTTAATTCTAAAAACTTCAACTCCATCTGATCCTGGACAAACTGAGGAAAATACTTTTCTAAAAACAATTCCTTAAACCTCTCCCAATTAATAACATCTATACCTTCCAATGTCTTCACCATCTCCCACCAATAGGTGGCCTCATTCTTCAAGTAATAACTTGCAAACTCAACCTTCTATTCTTCCTTTACTTTCACTAAGGCAAATGCCTTCTCCATCTCCTTTAACCAAACATTTGCTTCAATCGGTTTTTAGGAACCCTTAAATTCTGGTGGGCCAAGATTTGAAGAATCTGGGCTATTGCTGGGTCTATGGGTCCTGGGTTTGCATTCTGGTTCGTATCATCTTGGTTGTTATTGTTGTTGTTGCTGTTGGTTTCTTCATTTTGGGTGTTGGTACGGGTATTTCTTCTGGGAGGCATTTTTCTGTAAAGAATCAAATAACTTATTTAGCTTTTAAATCAAATCTTTCGCATAAAAGAAAAGTTTTTTAAAATAGAAATATCTCTTTTTGAAAGCAGTTGTAACAGTTGAACTAAGTAAATTGCATGCTTCTTTACAGAATATAAACAGTTAAGGGAATAGGGTACAAGATATCACGGGGTTATAACTGGTACAATAAATAAGGTAAAGTGAAATAGGTGCAGTAAAGTAAATGAAAATGCTGGAAAGGAAAAGGTACTGATATATATAGATCAAAAGTTTTGGGTAGTACAAGCGTAAAGACACTTCGAAAGTAAAAGCAAAAAGGGTACAACAACCTACTCACTAGTCAGCAGCTCTAGTATATAAATACAACTCAAAAGTCTACTGATACATATTACACACTACTATACATACTACACAACCATAACAACTCTAATCAGCATCTCTATCTCTAGGTGTCTAGCTCAACTCCAAGGAAACTATGGTCCTCCCAGCCTCTCAAAGTCCTCCATCACCTCAGTAGCCCATCCCATCAGTGCATCAGGGCCTCGACCAGGTAGTGTAGCTCCATCTAGCCTAGCCTCAAGAATCCTGCGTGTCACATGGATTGTAATAACCCCAATATTTGGAAAATTTTGAAACCCTTGTGAATAGTGTTTTTGCTGAATGAGAAAACTTTTCATGCCACACTATGTAGGGGTTCTGTTATGGATATTCTGAGATTTTATTAGTACTCTATATGGTATATAAGTGTATGTAAAGATCGTCAGAATCCAATTCCGAACACTTTGATTTTTCCCGGAAATCCACTAGATACGGAAATAATTGAGAAAAAGGTAACATGATAAAAAGGATTTAAATTAAAGGATTATAGGAGAGGATCATAAAAGGGATATAATATATTGAGAAAGGTTAAGGGAACCTAAGTAATAAGATCCCGGGTATGATCCCTCAAACGATAAATGAGAACGAAAGATAAGCGAACCGTAAAACAAATAAGTGACCAAGAGACAAGCTTGTACAAGAAGCCAGGGATTGTGACATCATCAAACCACAAGGTGTGGACAAGTGGGAGCATTATGACATGTGCAAGGTGACATAGGCATGACAAAAAAGGAAGGAATTGTTGGATGATTGTAAACCACACAAAGTTCAAGGTTAGAAGGGTAATTAACCAAAAACAAAACCAAAACAACCTAGCTAGCCAAAACAAATCAAAGCAAACACAAAATTTTTCATTCTTCAAACATTGCTCTCGGCTTTTCATCTTTTTCAAAGGAAGAAAAATCAAAAATCAAGTTCCAAGCATTGTTAAATCACAAGGTAATTATCTAAGCTTCCTTGTACATAGATATGGATATGCTATAAGTTTAAGCTCCTAATTCCTTCACAATCTCTTCCAATAAATCAAGGAAGAAGATGGTGAATAGTAACCTTCAAGAAATAACTTTAGTTTTCTTGAATTTTTATGAAAGATTAAGGTTATACAAGCAAGGATCAAGGTTCTTTAGGCATTCAAAGCTCTTGTGTTGTGTTAAAAAGATTCAAAGAAGGTATAATCTCTTAACCAAGCTTTGTTATTGAATGTTAAGAGCATAATATGAGTATTTTAGTTCATGAGAGGCTTGATGGTTGTGTATGTAGATATTAGTGAGTTTTGGGATGTTGTTGGATTGGTAAATGTTGTGGTTTTGATTAAAAGAATGTAGTATAGTTAAATTCAATCTTAGGCATAAGTATGAATGTTAAAATTTAATTGGTTGGGGTTGTTATGATGTGATAAGGATGGATGTTGGTTGTATGTTGGATTGAGGTTGAATTGGGTTGGTTTTGAATGGTTTTAAATTGGGAAATCGCGTAAACATAGCCGTCGTAACGTCCGATTTTCTTTAGACTGTTTTTGTGCATAACATTAGGACCCGAGAACCCCCTGCTAGATTATGACCACTGCCATGTTTAGATAGCTCATGTTACGAGCTTCGTTTTGATATGTAGTTCGTTCGATTCCGATGCACGGTTTAGGAGAAACGACCGTTTCAAGTAACGGCGTTTCGCGAATGAAACTTTTCCCCTCGCCTTACTTTGAAACATAGGTTAAAGACCAAAAAGGTTTAATTAATGCATGAAACATTTATGGTAAGTGTGTTAGGCAGTTGGTAAGACACTCGCGAAGGAATAGCATTAAAACTCGTAAAGGTTAAATTATTAAAAATGGTGGAGCCGAGGGTACTCGAGTGACTTAAGAGAATCAGTAAGCGCAGAATAAGCGTTAGAGTCTAAGTTAGTTAAAGTATAGATTTACAAGTGACTTTGGTTTAATTCTAACTTACTTGTTGCTTATAGGTTACCAGACTCGTCCCGAGCCATTCGTAACCCCCAGTCGCTCAGGCAAGTTTTCTACCCGATATACTGTTGTTGTGATGTAAATATATGTATATGCATTATCTTGTGATAGTGCATGATTGTTATTAGCAAATTTTACGATATATTGGAGCATGCTGATATGGTATATATGCATGTCTGTTTCATAATCTGGTTATCTATCTGTTGATTTCAATGCTTATAGTTGCATAATACCTATGCTAGAAATAAGCAAGTAGTTGCGTATACCCTTAGTATAGGGGATAAAAGGTGAACATATTTCTAAACCGGGAGTCGATGTTCCCGAGTATATTATATATATATATATATTTATATATATATAGATATAGTTTTTAAAACTATGGATCGAATAAGGTTTATTCGATACCTTTATTTTACTTAATTGAATATTAATTTGAGTATTCATTCGAGGGCTTATGACTCAGTTTATTTTATTATTTGAATATTATTTGAATATTAATTCGAGGGCTTATGACTCAGTTTATATTATTATTGAATATTACTTGGATATTCATTTGAGGATGTATGACTCCTTTATTTTATGAATGTTATTTATAGTATTCATTCGAGGTATTATGACTCCGCTTATTACTTAATAATATTCTTTATTGTATTAAAGAATAAGGTGTCGATAATCAAACTTATTTTTGATTATTCAAATAAAGATATTACTTTCGTATAAGTATATCTTTGATTATTTGCTATTCATTTCAAGTATAAGTTTTAATACTTCTACTTCAATTATTTTATAAAGATTATTCTATATGGGAATATTATTTAAATAATAATATTCAGACATTTTCTAAATATTCCGGGGACTCATTTACTTCATTAAATCAGCTTCACTCCAAACATTCTTAAAAATGTTTTGCGAGTCTTCAAAATGATTTTTTAAAGTTAGAGCGGATCCCAAAACTCATTTTTTTTAAGATCCTCCTTTCGAAGGGGATTTAAATACTCGCTCAAAACCTGAGGGATCCGGCTCTGTGGTGTGTTTTATATTCGCAACAAGGTTGCTGTTTTGATAAATGAATTGATTACTTACCCAACACTCGGGAAGTAAAATTCTTGGAACAAGTTATTCCATTAACAGGCATCGCCTGGGAAATATCGGTGAGTTCTCCTTTCCAAATAGATACGACTTCTTGGTGGAGCCGTATCAACAAGTTTCTACTTGGGGAAAGTGGGGACGAGCTTTACGTTTCAGAGTCATGGATTTCATCTGAACTAGGAGTGGCGTAAGTGGCCGAGTAGCGCCGGCCCAGCCTTATTATATTGGCCCAAATGGCCTGGAAGTTCCGCTAAGGCGGTCCATTCCTTAGGAGTTCAGTGTTCGGTTGACAAGTAAATCCGACAGGTTCTCCTCTACATGTAGAAAATGGTGGGGTTGTACTACTACGACTGATCATCGTAAGTGGTCTTCCTGGCGCGGCAAACTCCCGTAATGAGTTCATCATCCAATTGGATAATTTCTGCAACACTACCCAAAGCACTTCGATAGAAAGGCTACGGTTGGGCGATTGTTGAGTGTTGGCAGGGTCAAGTTTTCAAAATGATGTTTACATCAAATGAAGTATCTCGTAACTTCATTTTATTTTGATAATATTTTAAAGATTTAATCTATTCAAATCTTGCCTTATAGCCTCATCTCTGTGATGAACTTTTGAAGCTAATTATAACTTGAACGGTGGTAGTTCAAGTAGTATTTGGGAAAGATATAAGTATATTGGGGTATCTTGTAACTTCATCTTTTAAACTTATATCTAATTAATAATTGTCTTATGAATGACAAAGATTTTCAGAAAAACGTTGAGACAAGGTTAGATATATGAGATCACCTTGCAACGATATTTTTTTTTATACAGTTATACACTGGGACTTTGTGTATTTGTGCATGGAAGAGGACTTCCAAATTTTGAAAAGTATATATGTATATATATATATACTGAATATTTTGCGACTTCATCACATTAAGATATCAACTTGGTTCATTTCCTTTGACCAAGACTTTCATGAGTACTATGAGAAGGCTCATATATTGTTAATCATTATACATATTATTTTGGTGGGCTTGCTGCTCACCCTTGCTTTCTTCTTTCATCACACAACATCAGATAGACAAGATGAACCGGACCAAGCTCCCGATTCGCAAGAGGTTAGGAGACGTTCCGCAGTTTTCTAGAAGCACTGATGCCGCCATAGCTGAGGTAGGAACTACCAATAGGCTAGGCTTTCAACTTTTGATGTATCAGATTATGTATATTTATGAATTGTAATAATGGCAAAGAAATGTAAATTTATTCAGAAACCTGTTTAAGGTGTATTGGCATATAATTGTGGAATAAAACGACTTGTGATTATTTTTGGATATTCATCTCTGAGACTATAACTTGTGGTGTGTGTGTTTATTGTGGAGTCACAGTACAGAGTAGTTGATTATTTATTAAGATTGGGTGTTGTTAAGGGAAATGGAACTCGTGATAACCCGGATCCCCGACCCCGGATTTGGGGGTGTTACAGAAATGGTATCAGAGCTAAGCGTTATAAACCTCAGAGATGATGGGACGTTAAGATAATAAGTTCACTAAGATAATAAGAACTCTTGCCAAGTTCATAGTCGGACTACCTAACGTAGTACTGACAGTTAAAACCCTTATGGGAACCCTTATAAATGTAGCGATAGAAGCGTAGTTTGTTATCGTATATGGTAGCGGGACTCCGAACCCTGAAGTTGAGGAATATCAACGCGATGATGTTTTATTACTAATTGGAGATCAGATTGTGGATCCAATAGAGCGTCCTAACGCAGGACCGGATGATGTTGATATTGAGGATGTAGCGGTTGAGGATGTTGTCCTAGAAGGGATAGTTGCTGAGGAGGATCCCATGGAAGATCCTGACGAGATTGGATAAAGGACCACTGATGAATTGATGACCCTGGTTGGGTCGACTACCAGAGGTAGGATTGGCCGGTCACTACCAGTGGTTCGTTCAAGTTTGTAAAGATAGTAGCCCCTTTAACGCGGCTTACTCGTAAGACTGAGAAGTTCGAATGGACAGAGAAATGCGAGAACAACTTTTAAGAACCGAAGCAAAGGTTGGTGACGTTCCCTATGTTGGCGTTGCCGGATGGAAAATGAGATTTTGTGATTTGTAAGTGACGCTTCGCATAAGGAATTAGGGTGCTTCTTATATAGCACAGCAAGATAATCGCGTCTGCGTCAAGACAATTAAGGGAATTTAAAATTCGATATCCCCATCCATGAGCTTGGGCTCGTGGAAATAGTTTTGCCCTAAAGATTTGAGGCACTACTTGTATGGAGAGAAGTGTGAGATTCACAAACCATAGGAGCTCTAGTACATTCTTACGTAGAAAGAGCTCAACATACGCCAGAGGAGGCGGTTAGAGCTAATCAAGAATTATGATTGGGAGATTCTTTATCATTCGGGGAAAGCCAATATGGTGGCTGATGCCCTTAGTAAAAAGGAGAGACTCAAGATGATAATGTCTTTTGGAGAGTTTATAAGAGATTTTGAGAAAATGGAAATAGTAGTGAAGGTAACCGGAGCTGGTACCGAAAAGCTGTTTGAGATAGCAATACAGCCCGAAGTATTGGAAAAGAACATATTGTGCCAGTAAAAGTGATGAATGAAGGCAGAGATCCAACAAATAGGTATGAGATTAATACCGAGAGAGATGATAAGGGAATAATGAGGTATTCCTATAGAATTTGGGTTCCAAAGGTTTAAGAGCTTAAAGATGAAATCTTAGATGAAAGCTAGTTTGAGGAATAAGAGTTAGAGCAAACCCTGAACGTGATAGTCAGGGAGGTTGCCAACAAGACAAAAGGAACCCATAACATGATGAAGTGGAAAATGAGGATTTAAATTATGTAAGATGACCCCAATTATGGGGAGTAGGAAGAAATATTTAGACTGAGGAAACAAAAGTCGAGTAAGGACAGGAGACCCGAGATGGTACCCCTATACGGCAATTCATGGACCTGTCTAAAGAGAACTTAGACTATTATCCCCAACCACCACCCTGAGGAGACAGTGCGGTGGGAAATTCTTTCATCACCTTTAAGTCGCTAAGCTCTCAGAGTTCCAAGGAACAAGCTGACCCAGTCGAGGCAAGAGCCTGGCTAAAGGAAATAGATGAATCATTTGAGATTCTAAATGATTGACGAACCACAAAAGACTGTTTTGTCACTTACCCTCCTAAGAGAGAGACCACCCGCTGGTGAAAGGCCAAGAAAGGCACGGAGCAAGAGATTATAATAAACTGATTTAAGTTCAGTCAATTGTTTTCAGGAAAGTACTTCCCAAGATTATGGAGATAGTGTAAAAGCTTAAGAGCCAGAATAAAGGAAGACGAGTATGATGAATTATAAATCTAAGTTGTAAAAGTTGTCAAGATTCGTTCTGAGGACACGAATCCAGAATGACGGGATGTTTGAAATCAATGCTTATGTTGTGTTGGTTCATGAAATAATGATAAGAGAAAGGAAAATAAAAAGGAATTGAAGTGGAAAGGAATATAAAGGCAACAGAGTTTGAGGAATGATAAGGGAGTTGGGTATGAGGAAACCCTAAAGACTCATATTAATAGAAATAGAAAAGTATATGATCGTCAGGATGAGGGTGATTCACCATGAGTTAAAGTTGACGGTTGAAGGCATAAGAGATACATATATTTTATCCCCTGTAAGTTGGAAGGATTCGAGGAAACCTTGAGATAATTCGAAGGATAAATAATGAGACGCGGATAGACTAATGAGACAAGGAAGTAAGAAATTAGGAAAATTGGATAAAGGAAGTGACCTTCAAGAATGTGAAGTGTAAGACCGGTGGCTTGATACCCAGAAAGGGAGACGCCAGGTATGAAAGATATCCCAACATTGAGGTGACTGTTGAGATAAACAACAAAAGTAAATAAGGAATTATTAAGAAGAAGTTTACGTTGAACACGACCAATATCTTCTAGAACATCCTTGTTATCGTTACCAAATTAGGCAAGACAAGTGGATAACCGTTGTTATCTTTTGGAAGCCATATTGATTGACCCCATTTTGAATACAGATGTTATTGTGAAATTAGACATGTACTATCGAGGTGGGAATGATTGAATAAGACACCCTTATCAGGGATATATGACTTGATTTATCCATGGAAGGATGCAGGTACCTTTTAAAGGTGGAATTAAGGATAGAACATCGGTAACTTAAAATGAATCCTAGGGGAATGCATAAAGGTTGGCATTTCACCCTTAATAGGGACAGTATGAGTTTTGACAGTATGATTGGGAAAGGGTTAAGGTAACAACAACCTTTAAGAATCAGTGGAGAAATTTTTCAGAAGTATATAGACAATGGTTTTAGTAATAGTAAATGGTATTTTAATATGCCCTGTATCTAGGGAATACAGGAGGAACGATTGAAGGATAACCTTAGAGGTTTTACAAGGAGAAAGGTAATATTCAAAATTTTCAAGAATAGAAATGTTGATAAAGGAAATATGACGTAATTATAATGTTGCCAAGTGGGGCACGTGTTAAACCACGAGAAAGTATGGATCGAACCAGTAATGGTCGAAATTGTTCAGGGCAATTAAGACTTAAGATAAAAGATGTTCTAATTATGATTGAGAGTCAGTCATGACAATGATTAACCTCTAAAGACTGAGGCAATAACTTATGGGAAAAAAAATGGTGATTTTTTTTTACTCATCAGATTTTAAGGAAAGCATTTTCACATAAGCTGTGATTGAAATAAGGTAGAAAATTTATTTGGAGGTGGTTAAAATGACATTGACTGTAAGGAAATTTTACTATCAGGAAAGGCTAAAGAGGTGGCCGACACTTTAAAGGTAAGAGGATAATTATAGGCGCTTGTGCCAAAAGAATACAGTGATGATGGTTAAAACTGTGATGGTTGTATTATGGTTTGGAAGATTGACATTCCTTCTGATGACTGTGCAATACCCAACCGTAATAGTAGTTCGGTAAAGGTTTAATTCATGTAATCGCCAGGAGCGGGCTATCTATCTTAGAAGGTACTATCTTGAGAATGAGCCTGGACCATGTTTCAAAAGGACTAAACGAACCTTTGAGTTAAGTCTTCTATCGAAGGCATATGATCAAGAATGGTATTAACCTGCTATCGTTACTTTGATTGAAACTCTTCTGCAATTTTATCTACTTCATGTCATGAAAGTACGTCAGAGTTTGGAGTGTTCTTCATGAATTATGATTGGTGATTATGTTAACTCCTTAGAAGTATTCTATACGACATGTATGGACTCCGTATGGTTAGATATTAAGATTTCATGGAAAGTGAATGACGACAGTAGGTTAGTAGTGGACCATAGTAATGCAGCAATGATTCTGCGAGTGGTGAGCTGATTACAACCGTGAGAGTTGTATTGGAATGGATGTTGAGATTGAGTACCACTAATCGGGTCGTGGTAGTGTATAAGTTATCATTGATAGACTAATTAAGTAGAGTATCTACCTAGTAAATAATTATTCTTTCTTATCAATAGAGAGTCGTATTATTATACGAGGAAGGTTGCGGTGCAAGCATAGAATTCTAGTAACGATGATGTATAGAATGAGATCCCAGATTCGATTTTCGATGTCGAGGGAGTTTCAAAGGTGATTATGTATAAGCTCGAGGAAGAGTGTGGGTCCATAGAATGATGGACGGGATAGCGAAAATATTTAGGCATGGGAAATACGAGGCTATAATGCTTAATGTTGATTTATATACGTATATGATTTGTTCTCCTATGACAAACCTCTATAGTTCAGAGGTAGGTTCCAAGCCAGATATTTTGTGGCAGTATATTTTTTTTTCATATATACAATTCTCTTCAATTCGTTCTTTTCTCTTCTTTTCATTTCATGTAAGCTGAGAAGAACAACCCTTCCAGAAAGGGGAGGTATTGCCGAATGACTATCTATCTGTGTGATAGAAGCCTAGTAGGATACCAGCTATTGTTTAATTGCTTGTCAAGTACTAAAGGCTGGCCACCTTTTGTACTAACTAAGCGATATAACAAGTGTTCATGATCATAGTGATCTCTCAACAAATTCCTTTACTTCTATATGAAGGATTAAGCTTCCAAAGATAGAAGCAGCTGAAAAAGGAGTAGTAAAGTTATGGTAGTATTTGGAATGGAAATACATTCGTGATACTAAGGTTGACGTGGTTATTAAAAGGTTATAGAACGCTAACGAGCAAAAGTATAACCAGTATAATATTAGGAACGGAAGGTAGTAGCGATTACGAACTGGAAAATAATGGGTATTGAGACGCCAAAGCTATAGTGCTAGAAGCTGTGATAAAATTCCATGCGATAGACTTGAAAGAATTTGGAATGATCACTTAACGCAGATTAAGTTATCTCACGATAATCGATCATATGTTAGTATCGAGGTATCGCCTTATGAGATCCTTGAGGGAAGACAATGTCGATCTCCCTTATGTTAGGATTAAGTTGTAGAGCGCAAGATGCTCGGACCCGCAGTTGTCCAAAGGACCAGGGATATAATAGATCTAATCAGAGGACGGCAGGTAGTAGCCCAAGATGGACATGATAAATATGTTGATTTGACACGAAAGGATAAAGAATAGGAAGTAGGGGACCTAGTGTTGTTATAGGTATTCCCTTGGAAAGGAAGGATGAGGTTCGGAGAGAAATGAAAGCTAAGTCCACGAATTGTTGGACCCTTGGATATATTAAGACATATTGGGAAGTTATCATATGAGCTAGCCCTAACCCCGAACATGTAGCAAGTTCGTAACGTGTTTCACGTATCAATGTTAAGGAAGTGTAATTCAGATGCTAGATAAATAGGGGCATATGAGCGCATAGACATGCAACCCGACGTAACCTATATGGAGCAACCAGGAAGGGTTATAGAGTGAAAAGGAACAAGTGCTTAGGGGAAGGATTATCAAACTAGGCAGAGTTTGGTGGCAGGACCACAATATGGGAAAATTTACTCGAGAGTTAGAAAGTGTAATGCTAAGAAAGTATCCCCATTTGTTTTCTATTTGATTCCGGGACGGAATCCTTTTAAGGAGGGGAGACTGTAATAACCCCAATATTTGGAAATTTTTGAAACCCTTGTGAATAGTGTTTTTGCTGAATGAGAAAACTTTTCATGCCACACTATGTAGGGGTTCTGTTATGGATATTCTGAGATTTTATTAGTACTCTATATGGTATATAAGTGTATGTAAAGATCGTCAGAATCCAATTCCGAACACTTTGATTTTTCCCGGAAATCCACTAGATACGGAAATAATTGAGAAAAAGGTAACAGGATAAAAAGGATTTAAATTAAAGGATTATAGGAGAGGATCATAAAAGGGATATAATATATTGAGAAAGGTTAAGGGAACCTAAGTAATAAGATCCCGGGTATGATCCCTCAAACGATAAACGAGAACGAAAGATAAGCGAACCGTAAAACAAATAAGTGACCAAGAGACAAGCTTGTACAAGAAGCCAGGGATTGTGACATCATCAAACCACAAGGTGTGGACAAGTGGGAGCATTATGACATGTGCAAGGTGACATAGGCATGACAAAAAAGGAAGGAATTGTTGGATGATTGTAAACCACACAAAGTTCAAGGTTAGAAGGGTAATTAAGCAAAAACAAAACCAAAACAACCTAGCTAGCCAAAACAAATCAAAGCAAACACAAAATTTTTCATTCTTCAAACATTGCTCTCGGCTTTTCATCTTTTTCAAAGGAAGAAAAATCAAAAATCAAGTTCCAAGCATTGTTAAATCACAAGGTAATTATCTAAGCTTCCTTGTACATAGATATGGATATGCTATAAGTTTAAGCTCCTAATTCCTTCACAATATCTTCCAATAAATCAAGGAAGAAGATGGTGAATAGTAACCTTCAAGAAATAACTTTAGTTTTCTTGAATTTTTATGAAAGATTAAGGTTATACAAGCAAGGATCAAGGTTCTTTAGGCATTCAAAGCTCTTGTGTTGTGTTAAAAAGCTTCAAAGAAGGTATAATCTCTTAACCAAGCTTTGTTATTGAATGTTAAGAGCATAATATGAGTATTTTAGTTCATGAGAGGCTTGATGGTTGTGTATGTAGAGATTAGTGAGTTTTGGGATGTTGTTGGATTGGTAAATGTTGTGGTTTTGATTAAAAGAATGTAGTATAGTTAAATTCAAGCTTAGGCATAAGTATGAATGTTAAAATTTAATTGGTTGGGGTTGTTATGATGTGATAAGGATAGATGTTGGTTGTATGTTGGATTGAGGTTGAATTGGGTTGGTTTTGAATGGTTTTAAATTGGGAAATCGCGTAAACATAGCCGTCGTAACGTCCGATTTTCTTTAGACTGTTTTGGTAAGACACTCGCGAAGGAATCGCATTAAAACTCGTAAAGGTTAAATTATTAAAAATGGTGGAGCCGAGGGTACTCGAGTGACTTAAGAGAATCAGTAAGCGCAGAATAAGCGTTAGAGTCTAAGTTAGTTAAAGTATAGATTTACAAGTGACTTTGGTTTAATTCTAACTTACTTGTTGCTTATAGGTTACCAGACTCGTCCCGAGCCATTCGTAACCCCCAGTCGCTCAGGCAAGTTTTCTACCCGATATACTGTTGTTGTGATGTAAATATATGTATATGCATTATCTTGTGATAGTGCATGATTGTTATTAGCAAATTTTGCGATATATTGGAGCATGCTGATATGGTATATATGCATGTCTGTTTCGTAATCTGGTTATCTATCTGTTGATTTCAATGCTTATAGTTGCATAATACCTATGCTAGAAATAAGCAAGTAGTTGCGTATACCCTTAGTATAGGGGATAAAAGGTGAACATATTTCTAAACCGGGAGTCGATGTTCCCGAGTATATTATATATATATTTATATATATATAGATATAGTTTTTAAAACTATGGATCGAATAAGGTTTATTCGATACCTTTATTTTACTTAATTGAATATTAATTTGAGTATTTATTCGAGGGCTTATGACTCAGTTTATTTTATTATTTGAATATTATTTGAATATTAATTCGAGGGCTTATGACTCAGTTTATATTATTATTGAATATTACTCGGATATTCATTTGAGGATGTATGACTCCTTTATTTTATGAATATTATTTATAGTATTCATTCGAGGTATTATGACTCCGCTTATTACTTAATAATATTCTTTATTGTATTAAAGAATAAGGTGTCGATAATCAAACTTATTTTTGATTATTCAAATAAAGATATTACTTTCGTATAAGTATATCTTTGATTATTTGCTATTCATTTCAAGTATAAGTTTTAATACTTCTACTTCAATTATTTTATAAAGATTATTCTTTATGGGAATATTATTTAAATAATAATATTCAGACATTTTCTAAATATTCTGGGGACTCATTTACTTCATTAAATCAGCTTCACTCCAAACATTCTTAAAAATGTTTTGCGAGTCTTCAAAATGAATTTTTAAAGTTAGAGCGGATCCCAAAACTCATTTTTTTTAAGATCCTCCTTTCGAAGGGGATTTAAATACTCGCTCAAAACCTGAGGGATCCGGCTCTGTGGTGTGTTTTATATTCGCAACAAGGTTGCTGTTTTGATAAATGAATTGATTACTTACCCAACACTCGGGAAGTAAAATTCTTGGAACAAGTTATTCCATTAACAGGCATCGCCTGGGAAATATCGGTGAGTTCTCCTTTCCAAATAGATACGACTTCTTGGTGGAGCCGTATCAATAAGTTTCTACTTGGGGAAAGTGGGGACGAGCTTTACGTTTCAGAGTCATGGATTTCATCTGAACTAGGAGTGGCGTAAGTGGCCGAGTAGCGCCGGCCCAGCCTTATTATATTGGCCCAAATGGCCTGGAAGTTCCGCTAAGGCGGTCCATTCCTTAGGAGTTCAGTGTTCGGTTGACAAGTAAATCCGACAGGTTCTCCTCTACATGTAGAAAATGGTGGGGTTGTACTACTACGACTGATCATTGTAAGTGGTCTTCCTGGCGCGGCAAACTCCCATAATGAGTTCATCATCCAATTGGATAATTTCTGCAACACTACCCAGAGCACTTCGATAGAAAGGCTACGGTTGGGCGATTGTTGAGTGTTGGCAGGGTCAAGTTTTCAAAATGATGTTTACATCAAATGAAGTATCTCGTAACTTCATTTTATTTTGATAATATTTTAAAGATTTAATCTATTCAAATCTTGCCTTATAGCCTCATCTATGTGATGAACTTTTGAAGCTAATTATAACTTGAACGGTGGTAGTTCAAGTAGTATTTGGGAAAGATATAAGTATATTGGGGTATCTTGTAACTTTATCTTTTAAACTTATATCTAATTAATAATTGTCTTATGAATGACAAAGATTTTCAGAAAAACATTGAGACAAGGTTAGATATATGAGATCACCTTGCAACGATATTTTTTTATACAGTTATACACTGGGACTTTGTGTATATTGTGCATGGAAGAGGACTTCCAATATTTTGAAAAGTATATATGTATATATATATACTGAATATTTTGCGACTTCATCGCATTAAGATATCAACTTGGTTCATTTCTTTTGACCAAGACTTTCATGAGTACTATGAGAAGGCTCATATATTGTTAATCATTATACATATTATTTTGGTGGGCTTGCTGCTCACCCTTGCTTTCTTCTTTCATCACATAACATCAGATAGACAAGATGAACCGGACCAAGCTCCCGATTCGCAAGAGGTTAGGAGACGTTCCGCAGTTTTCTAGAAGCACTGATGCCGCCATAGCTGAGGTAGGAACTACCAATAGGCTAGGCTTTTAACTTTTGATGTATCAGATTATGTATATTTATGAATTGTAATAATTGCAAAGAAATGTAAATTTATTCAGAAACCTGTTTAAGGTGTATTGGCATATAATTGTGGAATAAAATGACTTGTGATTATTTTTGGATATTCATCTCTGAGAGTATAACTTGTGGTGTGTGTGTTTATTTTGGGGTCACAGTACAGAGTAGTTGATTATTTATTAAGATTGGGTGTTGTTAAGGGAAATGGAACTCGTGACAACCCGGATCCCCGACCCCGGATTTGGGGGTGTTACATGGATCTCCTCTCGAAGCTCCCTCGCACCACGATCAACATCTGTAGTCCTGATGATATGTTGTAGCTCTCGGAGGCCAACAAGGAATCACGCTCCAATAGAAGAGCCTCATACCGGTAATAAAGAACTGGATGCAATGTAGACTGGAATGGGACACTCGCAACTTAATGCCCAGTGGAATCTGAATCAGCTGGTGGGGGTCCTCTGATAGGTGGCCTCATGCCTGGGGGTTGAATAGCCTGCAGTGGTACAGGATGCAACACAGGTGGAGGTAGAATAGCCAGACTGGTGGAACAATAGGACGTGGATCTAAAGATGGCCCTCCAACTGAGGGCTCTGAGTGATCAGCTGATACGGGGATGAAAGAGTCGACCATCGCTGCTATCTGAAATCATATCGCAATATAAGAATCTCGAACCACGACCTGAATCATACTAGTACCTGTTATACCGTAGCACTCAACCTCTCAACGTTCTATCTTTCTATTCCTTTCTTCTAATCCTAACCCTCTACCCATTCCCGTCAACCTAGGCTTGTGTCAGTGACTTATAACCTGTAGCTCTGATACCAAACCTGTGGCGTCCTCCAAACCCGGGTCAGAAGTTTGGGGTCCACACATACACACACCTTATTTATAACCTTCTTATAACAATAATAAAGATAATAATAATAATATACAGTGACCCTACTTACCAATTACCACGGACCGCAACAGGTTAAAGTATGCACATAAGCCAAACACACCTACTTATATTACAAACCGCTCAAATCCCAACTATTCCAACTCAGCACTGAGTATTAAACATTATTACAAACTTTTACAAACTCAAATTATTCCAAAAGAAGCCTACTAGTTTAACTCGATCAACCTGAACCCCTAGCTCTCGCGCTGGACTGGGGATCCTCGCTACCAACTGGTTCCTTCTTAACTGGAAAAGAACATAAACAACATCGCACAAATGAGCTAACTAGCTCAGCAAGTCACAATGACAAAACTGAGAATAATGATCATCAAGTGAAAAAGGTTATGATATCAAATGAACAATGGATTATGATTTAGAATTAGATATTATATTTTCATTTTAAAAACCAAGGTTAGGCTGCTAATCAGTCATGCAGTAACCCCGAGCAAAGCATACAGCCCTGCTCTAACTACTGGATCCAAGGCACACATTGGCCTAACTTTACCATTAATCTGGTCCGACCACGAATCTAGTCCACAATTTTATAAAAACAATCCAATTCTAACATAATAACATAATAAACAATGTAAAGCAATAAACAGAATCATTAACAACATTGGACGTTCAATAATGAAATGGTTTCAATCTTCATAAGGATCAATATGGCATTTTCAAAGCTTGGATGCTAGGGAATGAAAGAATTGGATAACAAAGGAATTAATGTTTCAGGGGTACCAGGAATTGGTCTTTCGAATCATAAGGTACAATGGTTTGACTATATAAGTAATTCGATTCAGTGTTTGGTATTTAGTTTGTATATATTTGTGGAGTAGTATCGTAGATCTGTGGTTCATATTTGGGTGTACAACAATCAATGGTTTAGAAAGAATAAGGTTTACGGCTCAAGATCAATAACTGAAATCAGGGTTTTGGGTTCAGTGCTTCAAAGCACTTGCTATATAAAACAGGATTATCAATCAACTATAATATATCTCGAGAAAGTTCAGAACACTAGCCTGGTATTAGCTTGCTATACTTCTCTAACTTTCAATCACAACTGTCTACTCCTCGAGGGTTTTGGGTTCAGTGCTTCAAAGCACTTGCTATATAAAACAGGATTATCAATCAACTATAATATATCTCGAGAAAGTTCAGAACACTTGCCTGGTATTAGCTTGCTATACTTCTCTAACTTTCAATCACAACCGTCTACTCCTCGACTATATATTTCCCTTTCCTACGCCTTGCCTCCTCTGCTCACATATTATAAGCATCTATCAATATACAACTCATACGATTCTATTTGACATATACTTCTATCTACCCTTCGTTTCACCCAAATCCGATTAACGGATTGAAAGTTATACTATAAACAAGTAAACATCGAATATATAGACCGACAGTTAACCAACAAGTCACATATAGCATATAACATGTCAAATAATCAATGATATATCATTTATAATGGAGTCTCGGGTCATAATCAGGCTTTCGGGTATTTAATATGATTTTTAAAACATTTTTCGGAATTAAAACGGGTCGTTGGATCAATTTCGGAGTAATAAACAGGGTTCGGTTGGCCAAATCTGGCTTCAAAACAATTTTATAATAATTATCGAGCCTTGAAAACAATTTAAAATAATATTTTAAAGCTCGAAACTATTTTTTGGAATTTATAAATTATTTTTAAATAATTAAATCTAATTAAATAATTAATTAAAATTAATTAATAATTAATTAAATCAATTAATCAATTAATTTTTGAATTAATTGACTAATTAATCAATTAAATATTAACTGAAATTAATTAACTAAGTAATTCAGATTTATTTTTGAATTAAAAATAATTTTTGAAATTAAAATAATAATAGGAAATATTATTTTTATATAATTTATAAACATGAAGATATGACAATTATCTATATTTTATTTTGGACATATAAAAATTAAATACTCAATTAATATTATTTTTAAACATTCAAACACATTTAACAGTTAACAATTAATTCATAGAATAGATACAGTACACATATAATAATTATCTATTAGCAAAAATAATTACACGATATATCCTGGATATTACATCCTTCCCCTCTTAAAAGGATTCTGTCCTCAGAATCTCCTAAGAAAATAAATAAGGGTACTTTTCTTTCATATCACTCTCTAACTCTCAGGTTGACTCTTCAACCTTTGGGTTTCTCCATAATACTCTTACTAACTTTACCACTTTATTTCTCAATACTTTCTCTCTTTCCTCTAGATTTTCTATCGGACTCTCTACATATGACAAATCTGTCTGAAGCTCTATTGGCTCATATTCTATTACATGCCTGGAGTCTGGATTATATGAATAACAAATAAAACAATTTACGATAAAACGATTATCGGAACAAAAATTATAATTTGCTGCACATCAAGTAAAACCTACGTAAACTGGATATTCAAAACTAGCATGCTTTCAACAAAACAAACGTAGTAGTGTGCTATGTACAAATACCAGAGTTTAATTCTAGCATGCCATTTTCATTTCCAAATCCACTATATAACTTACTTGTTCCATTACAAGAATCATAAAGCCAAATCAGATATTTACGGATATGTGCAGACAGCTGATCAGGCTATCAACACTGGCCGGCTCTCACTGCCATCCCATATACCTGTTTTGGAACTCAGAGACTAGCCAGGTCTCTGACCTGCTGGACTAATCGGTTATACAGTGCGCGCAACGGAATTAGCCTCTTACGCCACCTCAATAGGCCTACTCTGGCCCCAATGTATCCCATATCTGACCGTTTTATCCAGTTTTCAAAACACTTGTACCTGTCTCATTTTCAAAATCTTTTATTTAACCAGCACACATATAAAATCCAGTTTGCAATTCATTTCATTCGAGATAGGTACCTTTCAAAGTTACATTTCCCCAAAACAGGTTTGAAAACAGTGATTTATAACTACAGGGGATACACAACTTAAAACATTTTTGTTCCATTACGAAAGTAAAACATTTAGCTATTCATACGTACTGAACCATAAAAGAATGGTCAGGGGTACTTGCCTTGCAGAGCTTACGACTATTTCTGATTGACCTTGGACCGACTTGGACGCTCGGCTTTATCGCCTTACTATCAGACAATCCTGGATCTGACTTCAACGCTCAGGTCCTTCGCTTGGAACCTCGCTGTGCTTGTCGACTGATCACTAGGTTATCCTTAGTTCGACTTCACTTCTGAAGTCCTTCAACTAGAACCTACAGAGCCGTAATACCCTACGTTAGACGTCTAGGTATGCTTGACATATCCTCGCTAACAACCTACCTACATAATATAATAATACATGCACTCACACATTCAAGTTTCAGTTCTATGCTCAAAACTTGGTTCGACGATCATTTTCAGAAAATACATATGACCAACGCTAAAAAATAGGGTTGTCATATACTTTGCTAAATATTCTATCACAACACACCAGCAGTCTTGCAAAATACTTATTTATAATCATATACGTATATATATATATATTCGACAAGTAACTCCGATAATCATAGGATATGTCCCCGCATTTTTTGAATTTTATTTTTCCAAATTCGGGCAGCACCTCCTCTGTTTATCGGCCTACTCGTCGAAATAATTCGACGTCAAATCCCAATCACAACAATCGCAATTTAATTCAAGCACAATCCAACAATTACAACCCACGCTCCAATAATTTCGAATAATAATATTTAACTACTATTTCGCATCGCACTTACAAATAAATTTATACATTTATTTTTTTAAAATATTAGGACACAAAATAAATCATCACCGTCCACTGTCGGCTCGCCAAGACTCATCGCCGACGGCGGCAAAATTTATTGGTTCCCGAAATCACTCGGGTGTCCAAATAAATTTCACCGATAATTAATTAGTAACTTTCAATAATAAATAAAATCCGAATAATCAGATAATTAATAACTCAAAATACATAAGGCAGCAACTCGAATTTCTCATACATCATGGGATTAATTCACAGAACATGCAACAGCAACGCACCCTCAAGTGAAATACACACGCGTATGCGTGTGTATATAGATGTACCAGCAGCCAGAACTGAACCAAACATCAGATTACAGAACCAGGCAACCGGAAAAGATAGGACGGCGACATGAAAGTGGCCAGGAACCGACGTCGGCGGCAACTAATCATCGGAATCACAGGCGGTGGCCCAAAAACGCAGTAACACAGGGAGCCAGGAGACATAAGGGAAGAGATGAGCGTACAAGGGAGAAATTGGAGGAAAGATACAGGGGGGCTATTGCCGAGGGAGTATATAAATAAACAGAACAAAACTTTTGTTTTGTATAAATTCTTTTGCTAAGAATCTGAAGTAACCAGGTGTAAACACGTATATCAGAATAGAGTACACGTATCAGTTGAAAGCACAAGGAGTTAACACGTGTCTTGATCACGATTCCAAGCCTAATTTCTGCCCCGAATTAAATTTTTAAGCGATACATTCACGGGAAGAAACCATATCTAAATAATTCCAAAATACTCTTAATATTCCCGGAATAAATAAAACTAATAAAATAAAAATTCTCATAATTTTTAAACCATTTTTTGAAACGAGAACCATGCCCGCATTTAGCAATTAACGAACCGAGCTGCACGTAAAAATAATTTCAGAAAATTACGAAAATAGCCTTAAAAGGTTACAAATATCCCGAAGTTAATAAAAACAAAAATTTCGTAGTTTTAGAATAATTTCTGAAACGCAATTTATACCCGCTTTTATCAATTAAATGAAACAACGTGCGAGTGAAATTAATCCCAAAAAATTCCCAAAATAATTTTAAAATTCTCGGAATATTCCAAACTTAAATAAGTATGAGTTTCATAATTTTTGAAGAATTCGGGAATTACATACAGATTTTACGAATAAATACAATCAGAAAATCACTCAGGGCTAAACAATTAATGAAATATTGATTTCTAAATTTTATAAAATCCCAAAAATACATATTGAAATTATAATGTCATAAAAACAATTTTAGAGACAATCCACATATTTACACAAATAAACTTGTATTAAATCCACTTTTAAAAGTGAAAACAATTCAATACAAGTCATAATTAATTACACGAACCACCCTGGACACCATAATTCACACACATAGATAATACTAAAACAACATATAGAGGTCAAAGCCAATACACACATTTGATTTATTTAATCACTCAATAATTACACATTTAGATATTAAAAAAATATACGAGTCGTTATATCCTTCCCCCTTTAGAAAGATTCTATCCTCAGAATCTGATTTAACTAAACAAGTGAAGATATTTGTCAAGCATATCTGACTCTAACTTCCAGGTAGACTCTTCTACTCGGGGATTTATTCATCGCATACTCGCTATAGACATAAATTCATTACTGAAGACTCGCTCTCAACGATCTAGGGTTTGGATCAATCATTCTACGCAAAATAATTTTGGATAAGAGCACATTGGCTCCTAATCAATAATTTGATCCGAATCAGATACATATCACCTTAATATTGATACACAAGACACATTATATATATATATACTGCAACTGCAGCAGCCACGTCAACTCATGGCAACTATACCTATATTTATCAATACCTCGAATGATTCACTATATTGAGGACTCAACTTGTCCCTTCTGTTCAACTTAACCAATCTCTTTCAGGGTAAAACTTTCGCCTATACCCCGATCCTCATTCTATATATTCATATTATCTCAATAGAGTGAGGACCCACGCTTATGTCCATACACACTTCGCAAAGTAACATTTTTTTACTAACATGATAGCTATTAACATAGAAAACTCAATTCACAGTAGGTGATGTTTGTCAACCCAACACATATACTCTCCACATTTCTTATATTGTCCGAATCATCTTCTCACTTTGATCCTTCATCTAAAGATGATAAGTAGTACTCATTTTCAACTTAGTTCCAATATTCAAACACCTCTTACTCATTCTCATCCGTCTAGGCTAGAAAGTAATTTCATATATTCACTTTTTATCACCTTTCGATATTCGAATTCCAACTTTTACTCTTTTCAAATTCCTCAGGAATCTTAATCACGTTCAATTCTTTTCTTGTACTCAGGGCATCTATTACCACACCGGTTTTGCTTAAATGGTCGATAATAGGATAATCAAAATCGTTTGTAAATCTCAGCCAAAATCCATACTTGAAAACTTAATATATATTTGCTTCCCTTGTAATCTTCGTAGGGAAATCCTAGGCCGTTCTATACTGACTTCCTTAATTTTTGAATAGTCAAAGAGGTTATCAATGAGTACAATTTGCTTATCTAAGGGTACCTTTCATTAATTGGGAGGAAACATACAGACTTCGTCGACTTATCAACAATTGCCCAAAAGTTCCTTGTCATGTTTTGGTATCCCGAATGCTTTCAGGTAAATAGGACCCTCTACTGTCCTTTTGGATACAACTTTCCTTTCCATTTAAATTATCCAATTCTTTATTCATAACTTCTTCTTAACACTTCTTGATTCTTCCCATTCCTTCTGATTGAAAAGTGATCTCATACACTTACTCCCCATTACTTCCAGGTACTTGAATCTTCAATTTCTAACTTCTTCCATTCTCCCGCTAACTCTTCAATAATCTTAATAATATTCAATTTTCTTTTCTACTCAAGACATCTATCCCTGAATGGACCATTCTTGGTGGGTAATCACTTAAATAACCATGGTTCATAATCAATTTTGATCAAATTCTCATACTTTTGAAGCTTAGTATATAATTGCTGCTTCTCAACCTTTCGCAGACATTTCTTTAGGTTTTCAACTTGGCCTTCCTTAGCCCTTAGATGGGCGAGGATGTTATCAATAAATACAATGGGCTTTTCCAAGTACTCCTTATACACCATGTTCTTTAAATCTTTATAGACGACTCATACACTTGTCATTCCACATGATATCACCAACCTTGCAACGCTCATAACTCATCCTAATCGCAATGATTGACATGCCCTCATGCTGTATCTTAAGTCAATCCCGTAGAAATCACACACTCCTTGAATTAGGTCACATAAGTAACCAATCCTTTATAGAGGTTACCTATTCTTATTTATCATTTTGTTAAATTCCCGATAATCAGTACACAATCTCATAATTTTCATTCCTCTTTCCAGCAACATCATTGGTGCATCTCAGGGGTCACTATCTAGTATACTCACTTCTCTTCCAATCACTTTCACAATCATCGCACTAATTATTTCGTTCCACTGACCTCTAGAGACTCCAGGGCATTTATTTATTACTCCAACTTTCTCTTCTTCGTATCTTTACACAGGTGGATCTACCTTATATTCTTAGCTTATTACTCCTTTCCCAGCATGATTGGAAGAACTTTTTATGTTGCTTCTGCATTCAGCAACTTACCTTACTATTGGCTTCTATACACTTTACACTTCGCTTCTTCTAAAAACCACTCCTTACCTTACTACAGGATAACCAACTCGATCCAAAAATCACATCGAACTTTTCTAGCTCGAAGGGTATCAGATCAACTGCAACTACGTCAAACTTCTAAACGCTTGATTTTTTGGTTCTTGTGAAAATTCTATTTCTAACTGTGCTGGATGTTGGCCTTTGGGATGTAATATCTTGAATAACCGTTCTACAATTTCTTGCAATATGGCCACTCTTCCCATAATTGCGATACATAACTCCTGGATTTTCTGGATTACATTCCGATGCATAATGACCCTTATATCCACACTTGAAACATTGCACATTCTTTCTGCACGAACCACTGTGTATCCTGTCACAGAACTTACAATCCACTGCTCACTCGACGGACTGGGCTGGAGTGGAAGCAACTGAAGTAGCACTAGGTCTATCCTGAAATAAACTTTACCTCCGGAATCTCTTACTCATGTTCCAGCCAAGCCAATTCTCAAATCCTTAAATGGATTCTCCTTGGTTTGCTTTATCTTTAACACCTTCCGACTTACTTTTCTTATCACTTTCGTCCCTAATAGTCAACTTCTGGTCACCTTCTATTACTAGGGTGGCCTGAACCATAGATGAGTATGTTTTGAGTTATAATGCCAAAACTCCTCTGCGAATTTCAGGCTTCAACCCTTGTTGGAACCTCCTTGCCTTCTAACTCTCCATACTTACATATTCAGGAACTAATCAGGCCAATTCTATAAACTTGGTCTCAAGTTCCAACACACTTCTTCCACCTTGTTTCAGTTCTAGAAACTCAATTTTCATTTGACTCCACACACAATCTGGAAAATACCTTTCCAACAACAACTCAAACCTAGCCCATGAAACAGGGCCTTCTACTTCTAATGTTCTGGTTGATTCCCATCAATAATTTACTTCATTTTTCAAGAAATAACTTACATAATCGGCCTTAAGATTATCACTTACTTGCACGAGGTTGAAAACTTCCTCTATTTCTTTTAACCATGCTCCAGCAGTACTGGATTAGGATCACTTTTAAACTCAGGAGGGTTAACATTCTGAAAAGATTTGAAACTAGCACTTTGGTTCACTCCTTGTTGTTGCTGCTGCAACAGTAGTTACCGCTGTTGAACTTATTAAATTAACCACAACTATTGTTGCTACTGCTGGCGCAACGAATCTAGAATTTCATTTATAGCTGGACCTTCTGCAAAACTACTACTATTTTCTTTAGACTGGGTAGCTTTCTTAGGTGGCATCTTCCTGAGATATATAAATGGGTTTATTCAAAACATAACAAAATGTTTAACAAAATGTCACTGTTTAAACGGTGCACCTGTATCAGGAAAATGCTGCCCAATAAAATACCCATGTTCTTAATATCGGGGTCCATTTGTAAAAGAAATCTAGATTAATAGCACTAGCAATCATAGCAGCAATGACAATAGCAGAATCATAACAGTTCAGGAAAACTAAAATACAAGGAAACTAAGCACCGCCGCACGACTCCTCAATACAACAACAACTGACCAACTTCCCTTTACTGCTCTATTACATATTAACATCAATTGGATATAGTACGAGACTTATCTGGCTATATCAACCACCATTTACATAGAACAAGCTGGTAAATCAGGTCAACTTAAGGAACGCTAAACTCTTCCAGGCACCCTAGTCCAAATTTCAATCAACCTTTTCTCCAGGGATGATTTCTTATCACCCTCAAATGATTCCTCAATCACTGAATTACCTTTCCCGAGGCCATAACTCCATCCTTAGATCCTGAACTCTCACGATTACCATTATTCGTAAATAACACCTTGATATAAGGCTTTCCTTCTTCCTGATAGTTACTCTGACTTGCTTTCAATAACGAGGACCATCCAATCGCAGAAATTCATTATCATAGAATATCAAAGGAAATTTAAAACTCAAGGGAATCAAATAAGAAGAAATTGTGAAGAAGATGTAGGTATGACTGAGAGCAACCATACAAGTACATAAGATGGCCAGTCTTAGTACCGCACAGTTCACAGTACATAACTTGGTGGCGTCCCACCAGACCCTTTTGTCACATAGACAAATGGTCAACTCATATGCATTATTTTCCCCAATCAACCGATAGAATCTCCGAGAAAAGAAACAATGTTTAAATAGAGATTTACAAATATGAAGGGAGAAAATCTGATTTATAATTGAACCAATAGAACCCTAAGTGGCTTATTCCAAGTCCTCAACTTTCTCACAGGAAAAGTAAGGAACTTATAGAATAAGAAACAATTACTCTAGAAATAAAATACGTTTCAAGGAAGAAGTATAAGGGTTCAAAGATACCACCTCCCGTTCTGATCCACATTCACTGTAAAACTTGGCCGTCATAGTGGCCACCGACTATTGTCATACTATCCGAATTCACCAAGGTCACACAATCGGGCCAATAAAATTCCTTGACATAGGAAAGACGATATTTAGAAATAACATTGGCGTCTTCTCAACTGACACAACAAGGGCCCGCTCAATGCTGAATCCTCGCAATCACACTCGTTTTCTCGAAGGAAAGACTAGAAATCTCTATCGAACACTACTAATAATACATATATGAAGGAAACGTATTCTAGGTTAGGGCAGTTCCAGTCAATCCTTAATAAAAGTCAGGGTTACTCTTTCGAAACCCTTGACTAAACTCATAGACTCACTCCTCTGATTGAGTTGCTGACTCACATCTATCTACGAACCTTTATTTACTCTTTTGACTCTACCTATAACCTAATTCAGGGACTCAAACCTGTAGTTCTGATACCAACTGTGACGGCCTCAACCCCGGGGTCAGGAGTTGACGTCATCAACAACAACCATAAGATAAACAATTCAACAATAGGATATAACTACGACCCCTTTACCAAGATCTTTACCAGGTTTAAGTATGATTTAGGTTACAACTAACACAAACCAACTTACAACAATCATCTCGATGCAGCTAACTTAACCCAGCAACTCAACATACCACCCTTGATCCAACACAACCATATCAGAGGATTCTTACACGAAGGGAACTGGAACTCTGCCCTGACTACCACAGAAGAATCTCCTAGGCATCTACAGTACATATATAAAACATTCTGCAAGGGTGAGCAATTGCTTGCTCAACAGTACCGCTATATGAATAACAAATAAAACAATTTATGATAAAATATTTATCGGAACAGAAATTATAATTTGCTACACATCAAGTAAAACCTACGTAAACTGGATATTCAAAACTAGCAAGCTTTTAACAAAACAAACGTAGTAGTGTGCTATGTACAAATACCAGAGTTTAATTCTAGCATGCAATTTTCATTTCCAAATCCACTATATAACTTACTTGTTCCATTACAAGAATCACAAAGCTAAATCAAATACTTACGAATATGTGAAGACAGCTGATCAGGCTATCAACACTGGACGGCTCTCACTGCCATCCCATATACCTGTTCCGGAACTCAGAGACTAGCTAGGTCTCTGACCTGCTGGACTAATCGGTTATATAGTGTGCACAACCGAATTAGCCTCTTATGCCACCTCAATAGGCCTACTCTGGCCCTAATGTATCCCATATCTGACCGTTTTATCCAGTTTTCAAAACACTTGTACCTATTTCATTTTCAAAATCATTTATTTAACTAGCACACATATAAAATCCAGTTCGCAATTCGTTTCATTCGAGATAGGTACCTTTCGAAGTGTCTTTTCCCCAAAACAGGTTTGAAAACAGTGATTTATAACTACAGGGGATACGCAACTTAAAATGTTTCTGTTCCATTACGAAAGTAAAACATTTAGCTATTCATACGTACTGAACCATAAAAGAATGGGCATGGGTACTTGCCTTGCAGAGCTTATGACTATCTCTGATTGACCTTGGACCGACTTGGACGCCCGGCTTTATCGCCTTACTATCAGACTATCCTGGATATGACTTCAATGATCAGGTCCTTCGCTTGGAACCTCACTGTGCTTGTAGACTGATCACTAGGTTATCCTTAGTTCGACTTCACTTCTGGAGTCCTTTAACTAGAACCTACAATGCCGAAATACCCTACGTTAGACGTCTAGGTATGCTTGACATATCCTCGCTAACAACCTACCCATTCGATATCAAATCCCGACTCGTAATTATACATTATACATATTATAATAATACATGCACTCACACATTCAAGTTTCGGTTCTATGCTCAAAACTTGGTTCGACGATAATTTTCAGAAAATACATATGACCAACGTTCAAAAATAGGGTTGTCATATACTTTGCAAAATATTCTATCACAACACACCATCAGTTTTGCAAAATACTTATTTATAATCATATACGTATATATATATTCGACTAGTAACTCCGATAATAATAAGATATGTCCCCGTATTTTTTAATTTTATTTTTCCAAATTCGGGCAGCACCTCCTCTGTTTATCGGCCTACCCGTCGAAACAATTTGACGTCAAATCCCAATCACAACAATCACAATTTAATTCAAGCACAATCTAACAATTACAACCCACACTCCAATAATTTCGAATAATAATATTCAACTACTATTTCGCATCGCACTTACAAATAAATTTATACATTTATTTTTTTAAAATATTAGGACTCAGAATAAATCATCACAATCCACCGCCGGCTCGCCGAGACTCATCGCCGACGGCGGAAAAATTTATTGGTGCCCGAAATCACTGGGGTGTCCAAATAAATTTTACCGATAATTAATTAGTAACTTTCAATAATAAATAAAATCCGAATAATCAGATAATTAATAACTCGAAATACACAAGGCAGCAACTCGAATTTCTCATACATCACGGGATTAAATCACAGAACACGCAACAACAACGCACCCTCGACTGAAATACACACGTGTATGCGTGTGTATATAGATGTACCAACAGCCAGAACTGAACCAAACATCAGATTACAGAACCAGGCAACCAGAAAAGATAGGACGACGACGTGAAAGTGGCCAGGAACCGACGCCGGCGGCGACTAATCACCGGAATCACAGGCGGCGGCCCAAAAACGCAGTAACACAGGGAGCCACGAGACAGAAGGGAAGAGATGAGCGTAAAAGGGAGAAATTGGAGGAAAGATACAGGGGGGTGTTGCCGATGGAGTATATAAAAAAAACAAAACAAAACTTTTGTTTTGTATAAATTCTTTTGCTAAGAATCTGAAGTAACCAGATGTAGACACGTATATCAGAATAGAGTACACGTATCAGTTGAAAGCACAAGGAGTTAACACGTGTCTTGATCACGATTCCAAGCCTAATTTCTGCCCCGAATTAAATTTTTAAGCGATACATTCACGGGCAGAAACCATATCAAAATAATTCCAAAATATTCTTAATATTCCCGGAATAATTAAAACTAATAAAATAAAAATTCTCATAATTCTTAAACCATTTTTTGAAATGAGAACTATACCCGCATTTAGCAATTAACGAACCGAGCTGCACATAAAATAATTTCAGAAAATTATGAAAATTGCCTTAAAAGGTTACAAATATCCCGAAGTTAATAAAAACATAAATTTCGTAGTTTTAGAATAATTTTTGAAATGCAATTTATACCCGCTTTTATCAATTAAATGAAACAACGTGCGGGTGAAATTAATCCCAAAAATTCCCAAAAATTAAGAGTAGAGGTCAAGGAAAAGTTCAAGGAAAATCTTCTACACAGAACAAGTCAAGTTCTGATGCTGTGAATGCTAAAAGAATGAAGTCAAGTTCTGATAAGCAAAGTCTGATGTCAACTTCTGATATTCTGATTCAGTCAGGATCTAAAGACTCTCAGAAGTTTTTACAAACTCTGAAGCTAAAGGGGAAGCAGACTACTGTTTATTATAAAAATGCTAAAATCCTGACACCTGATGAGGAGATAGCAAGAAGATTATTTCTGAAACAAAATTCAGGAATGGATTTGGAAACTCTCAAGGAGGAAGAAGCTAGATTTGCTGCTGAGAAGACAAATCTTAAGTTTAAAGCTTCTGATGCAAAGAAACCTCCAAGGCCTAAGGAAAAAGGCATTGTGATTCGGGAAAAGTCAAAATCTGAGATTTCAAAGTCCAAGACTAGATCACAAACTGAGATTGATCCTAATTCAAAAGGGAAAGAAAAGGTTGGTGAACCTTTAAAGATTGAGAAAAAGATAACTTCTTCCATTCCAGTCTATCAAACCACAATGCATGATGATGATTTGATAGAAGATGAAACTGGCCAAATTCTTAAAAGAACAAAAGGTAATTGAAGAATCTAAAACAATCTCTGACACTGCTCAAGTTGTTCAGGATGAAGAACAACAAGCTACAGAAGAAACAACAAATTTTGATCAAGTTAATTTGGAAAAGATGACATCTGCTGATAAGAAGAAGCTGTTATGGGAGAAAGATACTCCAGTTGAACCAAAATCCAATCTCTTGATGAATCAACTTGCAACATTTGGATTGAGATCCAAGCAACCTAGAGATAAAGCTGGATTAGGTTCTGATGAGGAGAAGATACAAACAGGAGTAGAAGTTACTCTAAGAGATCCTTTCATGTTGACAGACAAACAATATGAACAAATCAAACAAAAGCACCTTAACAAGGTGTTGTCTGCTCAAATCGTGATAGATGCTCATGATAAGGAAAATCTAAAGGAGAAATTGATTTTATTTCTCTATGATGGATTAACTTACAGACTAGCTGATACTGATGTGCTAAAGAAGTCTGTCAGAGAACTTCAACATATTCACTATCTTCTGGAAGTAAAATATGATGTTATAAGTAGATGGTCAGAATATATTTTAAAGGCTATAAGAGATCTATTCAGAATCTATGGTACAAAGACTTCTCAGTATATACCAATGATTACTGAAAATGATGGAAGAGAAATTCCTATGCTGAAGAATTCTGCTAAGGTGGAAGTTATTCTGAAAGGAAAATGCTTATGTTATAATGAAAACTCTTCACATCCTAGAGTTATCAGACTTGGTGATGGACTTGAAAGAACATCAATTCAAGCTCTCAGAACTGCCATTTATCAGATAGGTGATTATAAAGATGAAGAACTGATGCAGGTCAAAGCACAGTTAGTTGAAATTTTGAGGAAAGCTGAAGACAAACTGGTAAGAGATTTTGTTAAGAATCATTATGGATTCAGATTGATCCAGTGATGTTGGTAAAGCTAAAAGGACTGTAAGTTGTAGTTAATAGTCTTATTAAACTCTTATTGCATTTGAACTTAAACATTTTTGACATCATCAAATCTATTAACTTGTATATTTTGCACAATTTACAAGTTGGGGGAGACTATTAGATATATTTGAGATGTCATGTCTAATATGTTTCATGTTTAGTTTTCAGATCTTAATAAACAGGAAATATCAGTACTTACTGGAATCAGTTGTTACTGGAAGTCAGAACTTAAAGATATCGGGACATAGATTATTAGAAGATAATATCAGAAGATGGATATCAGAACTTAAGTACTGGAGGACTAACAGTTAAGGAAGGAAGCTGATTTACAGGAAAGAAGATTGAGACTAATAAAAAAAGAAGATATGCATGGAAAGAGTTAGAGGACTGAAAGAATTGTATAAGATATCTGATTGATATATTTTAGGAGACAGAATTATATTCCATATCAATTAGAAGTTATCTTATAACTGTGTACTATATAAACACAGACATAGGTTTACACTATATGTGTTATCATTATCGAGAAGATTATACATTGTAACCTAGCAGCTCTCATGATATTTGTTCATCACTGAGAGAGAACAGTTCCTATCACGCCCCCAACTTGACAATAATATACAAATTATTACAATATTTAGCAAAAGATAGTAAACTCAACCGATTCCAAGATCTTACAGTTCAGGGTTTGAAACAACCCAACACTATAACTATTACAATCTGGTTTTTAATATCGAGTCCTCACACAAACTATTTCTTATTCTACCTGAGCTCGAACATACGCATCGGCACCACAAGTCTTACGTGTTGTCTGCTTGAATCTAACCATAGCTGCTAACTGTAATATTAGGGTGAAAACAAGTAGTGAGCCAAATGCTCAACAAGTGCTATACAATAAAACAAGCTAAAAGAATAACAATGGAAAGATAGAGCTAATAATTACAAGAGATAGACTGTTGGGTGACGGCATCATTTGTTTGTATTAAAACATTTCCAAAATCATTTCTTAATCAAAAACCATTTTATGACGCTACGGATTACAGCCGGTGATCAGCCGTGAAGTAATCCCGAACCTCGCTGGGTTCTAAAACATTAGTGGGATCCCTAGAAAACTTTTAAGCCTACAATTTAAGTACGGAAAGGACTTGTGTCTCAGTCCAGATCCACTATTTAAAGAAAACATTTGTCCCCCTTTGGGACTGGAAATCCAAATTTTTGATCATTTCAAAAATGGATGCCGATTGACAATTAATTTCTTAAATAGTAAATATCTTTATCAAGGGTTATAAATCCACTATGAAACACTGGGAATATATCCACTAGGGCCATGATCCATTAGACTTTACTCTATCAGGGTAATTGAAAGGTTTCTGTTTACAAGGACTTTGACAAGGAGATTTAGTAAGGCTATCAGATGATATGAAAGAGTAATTCCAGACTAGGCTTAAAGCAATTGTTTCAAATTAGGTATAGGTATTAAAATATCAAGAAGATAAGCATCACTGGTTCCAGGTATGAAATAGGAATTAAATACAAAGAAAGTGATCATCAGCTCAAGGTATAACAGGGTATCACGCTTAGGGTAAGGATAGGGTTATCAAACAATCATTAACAAATCTTTAAGGAATGACTGTCTTTTAGGCTTCAAGCTGAGGTTACTGATTATAACTTACACGTGCTTCAACATCACAATTACTTTGGTATACTAGCATAATATGAGTTTTTGATATACTTGCATAATAATCTTCAAAAAAGGTAAAATTACTTGCAATAGACACTTGAGGGCTCATGGTATAATACGAAGATAGATTTGAAAACCACTTGGTTCATGTATATCAAGGTAAATCAGAATACTCGCATCATATATAGGAACTAGTTATCACACACTTGCAGTGTAAATAAGAAGAAAAGCAGGTTGAATCACTTGCCTTGAAAAAGGATGGACTGGACTGGCAGGTAGGAGCAACTGGAAGCTTTACTCGACCTTTATGGCAAGTTTACCCTAGTCTCGAGATCCTACAAAATAATAATAACCTCATTATAATTTATTCTCACCAACTCAACCTATTTGCAAACCGAAATTAAACACAATAGCACTTAGGCCTATATACACGCAATTTATAATCACCTTATAACATAATAGTACACATAGCCACATATGCTCACATACCAAATTTAAATACCAAATAATATCACACACGCCATTTTGCAACACTAGGCTTGGATGATCTCGCTCCACATACATAAGTCACTTGGTCGCTAAACTAGAAAAAATCTCCAAATTTTAGCTTCCTACTCGAAGTGCCTTTACTAAACCATCCAATTCCTATTGACCCTCACTTGGGCCTTTCACTCTAATGACTTTATGCTATCTTGAAACTATGGTGGTAAACCTAGGCCTCACTCATAGGTGCTCTAAAACTATGTGGTAATTGAAGGTGCTTATTATGGTAAATTTCAGAATGACCTCTAAGGTTTCTTAGGTGCGTTTGGCACTCTTATACTTCCAATTTTCCTTCAAAAATTCTACACTTGACTCTTCTGATCATAAGGAAACTCCAAAACTTGATGTGGCTCAAGGGCCTAGCTTGGGCCTCCCTAGGCCTAAGCTTAAAGTCCAAGACTCCCCTGTTTTTCTGGGCAGAAAAGGGTCCTGATTTGAACTAACTTATGACACATGGTTCTAACTTAAATCCAATAAAATATGGATGGAAAAACTCCTCTGACACTCCCTCTAACTAAGGCCCAACAGGGCCTAATAAGGGCCTACCTATGACATTTTCAAAACTTCCCATTTCTAAGTTGCAACAAAACTCTCCCTTGCTGGACAGATTTGGTGTTTCCACTCATGCACCTAACAAAACGTCTTACAAACCTCCAACAAAAACCTAAAACCTATTTTATACTCCTAGTTCTAGCTTCTGGTGGCTTGGGCCTCAAAGTGCACAATAATGACAAGGTCAAATCTCACTCTAAACCTCAGGGTACCAAACTGATTTTCTGCAGAAACTAATACTCTCCTTTAACCAAGGTTCTTACTTAATAAACCCAACCAACAACAACCAAAAACCCAAACCAAACCTTAACTAAGGTGTTCTACTGAATTAACTACCTTACACTCAAAATAATCTTGGTGGAGATCATCCTTACCAAAGGTGCAACATAGCAAAATAAAAGTTAACACATTATACAAATTACAACTGCGCAACATGTCTTCGATTATTTGAATTGTCCTTTCGCTCTGACCATCAGTCTGTGGATGATATGCCGTACTTATGTTCAACTATGTGCCAAGACTCTCTTGAAATTGCTTCCAGAATCTCGAGTTAAATCGGGGATCTCTATCTGAAATTATCGATACGGGCACTCCGTGTCTTAGTACGATTTCACGCACATACAGATGAACCAATCTGTCCAACGATGACTTCTCATTAATTGGAAGAAAATGCTCCGACTTCGTAAGGCGATCAACTATAACCCATATAGCGTCATGTCCGTATTTCGTTTGCGGTAGTCCCTCTATAAAGTCCATAGCAATGTTTTCCCATTTCCATTCTGGAATCTTTAGGGGCTGAATTAATCTGGTTGGTCTTTGATGTTCTGCCTTTACTTTCTGACATGTATAACACTTTGCAACCCATTCTGCCACCTCTCGTTTCATATTTGGCCACCAAAAGTTCTGCTTCAAGTCTCGATACATCTTGGTGCTTCCTGAATGGATTGAAAATCTTGAATTGTGGGCTTCTTGCAAAATCTCAGTCTTCAATTCAGGTACATGAGGAATCCAAATTGTTGAGGAGAACCTTAGTATTCCTTGCTCATCCCTTTGAGTACCAATCTCTTCTCCAGTTAGCTGATTTTTCTCCTGCTTCATTACTTCTTCCTGACATTTCTTTATCTTTTCCAATAATGTTGGCTGCAAAGTCATTGTACGAAAAACCTCTTTAACTATCCCACAATCATAAAGATCCACTCCAAATCTCTTAATCTCTTCCGACAATTCTTTTGGTATTGCTATCATATTCAATCTTTCCTTTCTACTCAAAGCATCGGATACAACGTTTGCCTTTCCCGGATGATAATTTATCGAGCTATCATATTCCTTAATCAATTCAAACCATCTCCTTTGCCTCATATTGAGCTCCTTCTGAGTGATAATATACTTTAAACTCTTGTGATCCGTGTAGATCTCATACTTTTCTCCGTAGAGGTAATGTCTCCAAATCTTAAGTGCGAATACTATGGATGCTAATTCCAAGTCATGCGTAGGGTATTTTAATTTATGTGGTTTTAACTGTCTTGACACATACGCCATCACCTTATTGTGTTGCATTAGCACACAGCCCAATCCTTTATGTGAAGCATCACTGAAAATCACAAAGTTTCCTTGATCGTCTGGTAGTACTAACACCGGAGCTGTAACCAACCTTCGCTTCAACTCTTGAAAGATATCCTCACATTCTGCACTCCATTCGAACTTCTGATTCTTTCTAGTCAACTTAGTAAATGGCGTGGAGATTTTCGAAAAATCCTTGATGAATCTTCTATAATATTCTGCCAATCCTAGAAAACTTCGCACTTCTGTCGGTGTCTTTGGCCTCTCCCAACTCATAATAGCCTCAATCATGGTCGGATCTACTTTAACTCCTTCATCTCCAATAACATGTCCCAAAAATTGAACCTCCTTTAACCAAAACTCACTCTTAGAAAACTTGGCATACAACTTCTCTTGTCGGAGTATCTCCAATGCCATCCATAGATGTTGCGTATGTTCTTCTTCCGATTTTGAATAAATAAGGATGTCACCAATGAACACCACTATGAACTTGTCCAAATACTTTTTAAATGCCCGGTTAATCAAATCCATAAAAGCTGACAGGGCGTTAGTCAAACCAAAAGGCATTACTAAAAATTCATAATGTCCATATCTTGTCCTGAAAGCTGTCTTTGGGATGTCTTCTTCTTTGATCTTTAATTGATGGTATCCTGATCTTAAGTCAATCTTTGAAAAGCACTTAGCTCCTTTCAGCTGATCAAATAGGTCATCTATCCTTGGTAGCGGGTAACGGTTCTTAATCGTCACCTTATTCAACTCACGATAATCTATACATAGCCGCATACTTCCATCTTTCTTCTTTACAAACAGAATAGGTGCTCCCTGATAAGTGGCATTTTATACCACTTAGAACGTCTTAAAATGGCTTAAATTGGTGTCTTAAAATCAAGTATTTTGTGTATTTAATGCGTTTTTCTAGTGTTTATGCATTTCAGGGTATTAGTTGCATTTCGGGGGAGGAATCATCAAGAATAAGCCTTGGCATGTGTTCACCATTGCGAGAGGAAAGGAATGGGCAGATTACGGCGAAGAAACGGAGCAAGCTTGGAATTTTTCCAGTAGGGTCCTGCGCGCCCGCGCAGCAATGTTGAGCGGCCGCGCAGCAGCCTGCGCGCCCGCGCAGAAATGCTGAGCGGCCGCGCAAGGTCGGGGAAAAAGCTGAATTATTTTAGACTTCTACTTCTGTGTGGCTTCCAACTTCTATGTAATCTGAGTTTTATGGGACTATTATATAGGTAGATTTGAGACGTTTTCATAGAGAGTATTAAGGAGATTATGTTTTAGATTGTGTTTTACGCAAGAAGCGAAGGAGATAAGGAAGAAGACCGATTTAACACACCGCAACGAAGAGGAAGCATATATTCTTGTGATTCTTGTTTCGTTGTAACGTTGGATGCTAGTTTTCTTGCTTTGACTTATTTACTCTTGTGACGTACTCTGTTTTAATATAATTAATTTAGTTATTATTTTCTTGTGTTTGTTTATCATGATTTCATATGAACCCATGATGGCGATGAGTTCTATTATGGGCTAATCGTGATCATGGGGTTACAACGGATTTATTATGGAATTCTTTAGTTAATTGTTTAATACTTTAGTGTGTGATGATTGCATGATATCTAGTATTGGTTGCGCGTATTCGTCTTATGTGCGTCGCGAACATATAAGATAGGGTGTTAATCTCTTGTGAAGCGACGGTGGATCTTGAGATTTAGAACTTGCCATGCTAGCATAGGTTCATGTACATTGTGTATGATTAGTGGGTAACTCTAACAGTTTTATTTGCCCTATGTAATCAAAAGGAATAACTTGTGCTTAAATCGTTGTGTTGTCAATTTCTGTAGACATATAGGAACTCAACATAATTGATGACTATTCAACTTCTATCTTAATTGTGGATGCTTGGTAGAATGGTATTAGTACAATGAAAGTTGGCTTTTATCAGTTTCGTGTTATTCGATTAATGTCATCACTGTCACATGCTAAATATAATAACAATGGCTATAGAAGGAGGTAATAATGAAGTTGTGATCTCATGAGTGTTTTATTATTGATAATTTGAAGTGTTAGTTAAGTGGTTAATTAAGTAGTTAATTATAGTTAATATTTGATCAACAATTTTAAGTGTTATTATCTTAACATTGAGAAGTAATCATACATTGGTGAGTGAGTTTAATTAGACAATAATTTAGTCTGAGTCTCTGAGGGAACGAACTAGAAAGTATTCTATATTACTTGCGAACGCGTATACTTGCGTGAATATTAGTGCGTGTTTTCGCCCTAACAAGTTTTTGGCGCCGCTGCCGGGGAACTCGGCGTATTTGTTTAGTTTATGTACTTACCATCATTGGTCATTAGGACTCAGTGATTAGGACATAGTAGTTACTTACTCTTTTCGGTTGTGTTTCAGGTACTTTAGCAAGCGTTTATGCAAACTCGTTCTCATGCTCGCAAGAGGACTTTAGATACAACTGAGGAGACAAACGAAGTTCTTGATATTCCGGAGAAGTTAGATTTTGAGGATTCGGATTCAGGCGCTGAGCAGAAAGAACCAGTAAACATAGGAGATCGTATTGTTCAAGCTGATCCAGCTCTTATGGATTTTTCTCGGCCTAAAATTGATGATATTTAGTCAAGCATCCTTCATCCGGCTATTCAAGCTAACACCTTTGAAATCAAGCCGGGCACTATTCAGATGGTGCAGAATTCTGTTTCTTTTGGAGGAGCGGCAACTGAAGACCCCAACATGCACATAAGAAATTTTGTCAAGATCTGCAGCACTTTTAAGTATAATGGCGTGACTGATGAGACTATGAAGTTGAGGCTTTTCCCATTCTCACTGAGGGATAAGGCTAAAGACTGGTTACATTCTGAACCAGCTGGGTCCATCACTACGTGGCAAGATCTTGCGCAAAAGTTTCTGGTGAAGTTTTATCCAATGGCAAAGACTGCTGCTATGAGGAGTGCTCTTACTCAGTTTGCGCAGCAACCTACAGAATCTATGTGCGAGGCTTGGGAACGCTACAAGGAAATGTTGAGAAAATATCCACATCATGGAATGCCGGATTGGATGGTAATCACTGGTTTTTATACTGGTTTGGGGGCCCAATCTCGGCCCATGCTCGATGCAGCAGCTGGAGGAGCCTTATGGGCTAAAAGCTATACTGAGGCGTATAATCTTATAGAGACAATGGCTGCAAATGAGCATCAAAACCCAACTCAGAGGATGACGTCAGGCAAGGTCGCAGGTATTCTGGAAGTTGATGCAGCCACCGCTATTGCAGCCCAGCTCCAAGCGCTATCAATGAAGGTTGATTCTCTGGCTACGTATGGAGTTAATCAAATAGCTATGGTTTGTGAGCTTTGTGCAGGTTCTCATGCTACGGATCAGTGTTCTCTTGTCAATGAATCTGTTCAGTATGTGAATAATTATCAGCGACAACAGCAGCCTGTGCCAGCGACCTATCATCCTAATAACAGAAATCATCCAAATTTCAGCTGGGGGAATAATCAGAATGCTATTCAGCCACCATATCAGCAAGGGGTGAGTAAACGGTTTAACCCACCTGGATTCCACCAACCACAGCAGTATGCTACAAGGCAATCATATCCTCAACAGGGAAGTGCAGCTGCACCTACTAGTGCTGATTTTGAGGAACTTAAGCTGTTGTGCAAGAGTCAGGCAGTTTCTATCAAGACCTTGGAAAATCAAATCGTCAATTAGCCAATGCAGTGCTTAATCATCAACCTGGCACTCTTCCCAGTGACACGGAAGTACCAGGCAGGAAGGAAGCTAAAGAGCAAGTCAAGGCTATTACCTTAAGGTCTGGAAAAGTAGCTGAGGATGAAAAGGCAAAAGAAGTAGAAGCTGAAGTTAGAGATGAAGAATCTAAGAAAAAGGAGAAAGCGGCGGAACCAAGGAAGACTACTGTTGAACATACTCTGCCTGAGGCTAATACAGGGGAGAAACAACTCTATCCTCCACCACCTTTTCCTAAGAGATTGCAGCAACAAAAGCTGGATAGACAGTTCAAGAAGTTTCTGGAGGTGTTCAAGAAACTTCACATCAATATACCTTTCGCTGAGGCTCTGGAACAAATGCCTAGTTATGCGAAGTTTATGAAGACTATTCTTTCAAGGAAGGTGAAACTGGATGACCTTGAAACCGTTGCTCTCACGGAAGAATACAGCGCTGTTCTGCAACAAAAGTTACCACCAAAACTGAAAGATCCAGGAAGCTTCACCATTCCTTGCACCATTGGCAATCTAACTTTTGACAAGTGCCTTTGTGATTTGGGAGCAAGCATTAATCTGATGCCCTTGTCGATCTTTAAAAAGCTGGATCTGCCTGATCCAAAACCCACATACATGTCGCTACAATTGGCGGACCGTTCCATTACTTACCCAAGGGGCATAGTTGAGGATGTGCTCGTCAAGGTGGATAAGCTCTTCTTTCCAGCAGATTTTGTTATTCTGGATTTTGAGGAAGATAAGAAGATTCCCATAATCTTGGGGAGGCCTTTCTTGGCTACTGACCGTACCTTGATAGATGTGCAAAAAGGGGAACTTACTATGCGGGTCCAAGATTAGGATGTGACCTTCAACGTATTCAAGGCAATGAAATTCCCTACAGAAGATGAGGAGTGCTTAAAAGTGGATGTGATTGATTCCGCGGTTACTTCGGAACTCGAGCACATGCTAATGTCTGATGCATTGGAAAAGGCCTTAGTGGGGGAATTTGACAGTGATGATGAAGATAGCAACGAACAATTACAATATCTGAACGCTTCTCCCTGGAAGCGAAAGCCGGACATACCATTTGAATCTCTTGCTACTTCTGACCTTAAGAATGCTGAAGGGAAGCTCAAACCATCAATAGAGGAAGCACCTACCTTGGAGCTCAAACCACTACCTGAACACTTGAGGTATGCTTTTTTAGGTGATTCATCTACGTTACCTGTTATTATTTCAGCTGACCTTTCAGGTAGTGAGGAAGACAAGCTCTTAAGGATTTTGAGAGAATTCAAATCGGCTATAGGATGGACCATAGCAGACATCAAGGGGATAAGTCCTTCATATTGTATGCATAAAATTCTGCTAGAGGAAGGTAGTAAGCCAACTGTGGAACAGCAACGAAGACTGAATCCCATCATGAAGGAGGTGGTGAAGAAAGAAATTCTGAAATGGCTAGATGCAGGCATCATTTATCCTATTTCTGACAGCTCGTGGGTGAGCCCCATACAATGTGTACCTAAGAAAGGAGGTATCACTGTGGTCGCAAATGAAAAGAATGAGCTCATCCCTACTCGAACAGTTACAGGATGGAGAGTATGCATGGATTATAGGAAATTGAACAAAGCCACAAGGAAGGATCACTTTCCTCTTCCATTTATTGATCAAATGCTTGACAGATTGGCGGGACATGAGTATTTTTGTCTTCTGGATGGTTATTCCGGGTATAATCAGATTTGTATTGCACCAGAGGATCAGGAAAAGACTACCTTCACTTGTCCATTTGGCATATTTGCTTTTCGTAGAGTTTCGTTTGGGTTATGTGGCGCCCCGGCCACCTTTCAGAGATGTATGATGGCTATATTCTCTGACATGATTGGAAATAACGTTGAAGTGTTCATGGATGACTTCTCCGTCTTTGGACACTCATATGATGAATGTTTGAATAATCTGCGTGCCGTACTCAAAAGATGCGTGGAAACTAATTTGGTGCTTAATTGGGAGAAATGTCATTTTATGGTGCGTGAAGGCATTATCCTTGGGCATAAGGTCTCTAGCAGGGGTCTGGAGGTGGACAAGGCCAAGGTGGGAGTCATTGAAAATATTCCCCCACCCAATTCTGTGAAAGGAATCTGTAGTTTTCTTGGTCATGCGGGTTTTTATCGGTGATTCATCAAGGACTTTTCAAAGATATCTAAGCCGTTGTGCAATTTGCTTGAGAAAGATGTGCCTTTCAAATTTGATGATGAATGTTTGGCAGCATTCGAGACTCTCAAGAAGAGTTTGATCACTGCACCAGTTATTACAGCACCAGATTGGACAGAACCGTTTGAGATGATGTGTGATGCGAGTAATTATGCGGTAGGTGCAGTTCTGGGACATCGCAAGAAAAATCTCTTCCATGTGGTCTACTATGCGAGTAAGACTTTAAATGGTGCCCAATTGAACTACACCACTACTGAGAAGGAGCTTTTGGCTATAGTCTTTGGCTTTGAGAAATTTCGATCTTATCTGCTTGGTACGAAAGTAACAGTATTCACTGATCATGCAGCTATTCGCTATCTGGTTTCTAAGAAGGATTCGAAGCCGAGACTCATTCGTTGGGTGCTTTTACTTCAGGAATTTGAGTTAGAGATCAAAGATAGAAAAGGTACCGAGAATCAAGTAGCTGACCATCTCTCTAGGTTGGAGAATCCCGATTCTACTTCACAAGATAAGACGTTAATCAATGAATCTTTTCCGGATGAGCAGTTGTTTGCAATTCAGGAGGAAGAACCATGGTTTGCAGATATTGTAAACTATCTTGTCAGCAATATAATGCCTCTTAATTTGACATCCGCGCAAAAGAAGAAGTTTCTGCATGAGGTGAAGTGGTATATGTGGGATGAACCATATTTGTTTAGACAGGGAGCTGACCAGATCATCAGGAGATGTATCCCGTTCTGTGAGACGGAGGGGATATTACGAGACTGCCATTCCATGGTTTATGGTGGACACTATGGAGGTGAGAAGACGGCAGCTCGTATTCTGCAAGCAGGTTTTTTCTGGCCTACTTTGTTCAAGGATGCTCATCAGTTTGTTTTAAGGTGTGATCGTTGCCAAAGAGTGGGAAATTTGTCAAGGAAGGATGAGATGCCATTAAATGTGATGCTTGAAGTCGAGGTCTTTGATGTGTGGGGAATCGATTTCATGGGGCCTTTTATCTCGTCTTGCAATAATCAGTACATCTTGCTGGCAGTCGATTATGTCTCAAAATGGGTCGAAGTTAAAGCTTTACCGACAAATGATGCGAAGGTAGTACTAAATTTTCTTCATAAGCAAATTTTCACAAGGTTTGGAACGCCTCGGGTAATCATAAGTGATGAAGGATCGCATTTTTGCAACCGTAAGTTCACTTCTATGATGCAGCGTTATAATGTGAATCATCGAGTAGCTACTGCCTATCATCCGCAAACAAATGGTCAAGCGGAAGTGTCTAACAGAGAGATAAAGCGTATTCTAGAGAAGGTTGTTTGTCCGTCAAGGAAGGATTGGTCTTTAAACCTCGATTAAGCTGTTTGGGCTTACAGAACAGCATACAAAACTCCACTAGGGATGTCACCGTTTCAGTTGGTGTACGGTAAGGGATGTCATCTACCAGCGGAGCTTGAGCATAAGGCCTACTGGGCATTGAAGAAATTGAACCTGGATTTAGATGCAGCTGGTAAGAAAAGAATGCTTCAGCTTAATGAACTTGATGAATTTCGACTTCAAGCGTATGAGAATAACAAAATGTATAAGGAAAAGGTGAAGAGGTGGCACGATAGGAAGCTACATCCTAAGTTATTTGTGCCAGGGCAACAAGTTCTTTTATTCAACTCTCGGCTCCGACTTTTTCCTGGGAAGTTGAAATCAAGGTGGTCTGGACCTTTTATTGTCAAAACTGTGTTTCCACATGGAGCGGTGGAAATTTTGAGAATGATTCGGACCAAGCATTCAAGGTTAACGGTCAGCGGTTGAAGCACTACTATGGGGACATGGCAAACCGAGAGGTGGTTAGTGCCATTTTGTTGACTACTTGAGAAAGGTACGGAATGTCAAGCTAATGACGAAAAAGAAGCGCTGCGTGGGAGGCAACCCATGAATTGTTGTTACAGGAACCCTTAGAAGTTAATAACCTATCCAAAAACACAAAAAAATCATAAAACAGGGGCTGAAAAAAAAAATTCCAGAGACCCTCTGCGCGCCCGCGCAGCTATGCTGAGCGGCCGCGCAGCTTGCTGCGCGCCCGCGCAGAAATGCTGAGCGGCCGCGCAGGGGTCGAGTTCCAGAAAATTTTTGGCAGTTCAGAAAAAAAAAAACAAAAACAAAAACACAAAAACAGTTTTAGCCCATAAACCCACGAATTGTTCCCACTACCCCATCATTTTAACCCTTAATTCCCAAACCCTAATCTAATCCATACCCTATATATACATACACCTATCCTACATATCTCCCACAAAACTTCCTACACTTAAACCCTCTCACAAACATCAAAAATCAGTTCTTACACACTTCTATTCACGAATCAATGGCACCCAAGAGAGCACGCACTATTGACAGCAGCAGCACAGTTCCTACTGCTGATTCTTCGAGGGGCACTGCTGCAAGGCCTCGGTTAACTGACAGAGCTGCGGAGGAGGAGTACACTAGGCTGTTGGGGAAGCCGATTCTGAAGGAGAGGGGGTTTTTACCATCAGGGAGGGATGGTGAGTTGTTGCCCATGATTGCAGAGAAGGGGTGGATAGCTTTTTGTGAGTCACCCGAAGCAGTACCGATGAGCGTTGTTCGCGAGTTCTACGCGAACGCGAAGGCTGAAAAGAATGGGTTTTCTGTAGTCCGTGGGCTGACGGTTGATTATCATCCTGCGGCGATTCGCCGTGTGATTGGACAGCGAGAGAGGAAGCCCAAGGAGGAGAACTGGAATGAAAAGACTGCTGAGGATTTTGACTTGGATTTGATTTGTGCGACTCTCTGTCGACCGGGCACAGTTTGGAACCGCAGTCCAGCCAATAATGAGTATCGTCACTTTCCGGCGATCGCCATGAACAGGTATGCCCGTGCATGGAATGCATTTATATGTGCTAATATTTTGCCTTCTTCACATGCACACGAGGTCATAGTTGAGAGAGCACAGCTGTTGTGGGGAATTCTGAATGAGGAATACTATGTGGACCTTGGTGAGTTTATCTACCAAGGAATTCTGAAGTTTTTGAGGGGAGCAAAGCATATGAACATCCCTTATGCATCCACGGTTACGAAGCTATGCCGAGCAGTGGGAGTGAACTGGCCGGCTCATGAGCAGTTGCAGTTGCCAGCAGCTCCGATAGATTCTGGCACTCTGAATGGGATGCAGGAGTGGACCGGTGGTGAGCCTGAGGAGCATGGGCTGGGTTATCGTCTTCCAGGAGGGCGTCCAGCACGAGGTGCTACTATGGCTAGGCCAGGGCGTGGTGAGGCTGATTCGTCGAGAGCTCAGGAGGGTGCTGGGATGGGTGATGCCCAGTATAGGAGGCTTTCACGGCGGATGGATGCCATGTATGAGACGCAGAGTAGGTGTAATAACCCCAATTTTTGGAAATTTTTGAAACCCTTATGAATAGTGTTTTGCTGAATGAGAAAACTTTTCATGCCACACTATGTAGGGGTTCTGATATGGATATTCTGAGATATATTAGTACTCTATGAAGTATATAAGTGTATGTAAAGATCGTCAGAATCCAATTCCGAACACTTTGGTTTTTCCCGGAAATACACTAGATACGGAGAGAATTGAGTATAAGGTAACAGGATAAAAATGATTTAAATTAAAGGATTATAGGAGGGGATCATAGAAGGAATACAATATATTGAGAAAGGTTAAGGGAACCTAAGTAATAAGATCCCGGGTATGATCCCTCAAACGATAAACGAGAACGAAAGATAAGCGAACCGTAAAACAAATAAGTGACCAAGAGACAAGCTTGTACAAGAAGCCAGGGATTGTGACATCATCAAACCACAAGGTGTGGACAAGTGGGAGCATTATGACATGTGCAAGGTGACATAAGCATGACATGGGAAGGAAGGAGGTGTGGTGGCTTTGTAACCACACAAATTCAAGGGCAAGAAGGTAATTGACTAAAGCAAGCACAAAAACCAAGCAACCAAGCCAAGCAAAAATCATTTTCATCAAAAATCAAAAAGCAACCAAGGCTTTGTTCTTGAAGCTCTCGGCTTTTTACTATTCATTAGGCAAGAATTTTCAAAAATTCAAGATCTAAGCTTCCTAAATTGGTGAGTAAATTCCCTAATCATCTTCATGCTTAGTTAGGGCTATACCATGAGTTTAAGCCATCAATTCCTTCTCAATCTTCTTCATTTAATCAAAGAAGAAGACTATGAATAGTGTTTTCAAGTTTTTTAACTTGAAGTTTCTTGTTTTTCTTGAAGATCCAAGCTTTCCTAAGACTTCTCAAAGCTTGTAAGGCTTCCTAGCTCATCCCACCACTTCAAGGAAGGTATACCATCTCCAAACCCTAGATCCCTATGTATTATAAGATGATTTTAATTAGGTAGGATGATATTGTAGCTTGTTGTTGTATGATTTAGAGTTTTTGGGATTTGGAATGGTAGTGCAATGGCATGGGTTCAAATGTAATGTGGTTTTGCTTAAAGAACTTAATTATGATTTAAAGTTAAGTTTAGGATACGTTTGAGATATTAAACTTGAATTGGTTGCGTGGTTTTATGATGTGCTAAGGATGCGATGTTGGTTGTATGTTGGATTTGAGGCTTGGTTTGTGGTTGGTTTTGAATGGTTAAAAATTGGGAAAATCGCGTAAACATAGCCGTCGTAACAGTCGATTTCTTTGGACTGTTTTTTGTGCATAGCATTAGGACCCGAGAACCCCCGCTAGATTATGACCACTGCCATGTTTAGATAGCTCATGTTACGAGCTTCGTTTTGATATGTAGTTCGCTCGATTCCGATGCACGGTTAGGAGAAACGACCTGTTTCAAGTAACGGCGTTTCGCGAACGAAACTTTCCCCTCGCCTTTACTTTGAAACATAGGTTAAAGACCAAAAAGGGTTAATTAATGTATGAAACATTTATGTAAGTGTGTTAGGCAGTTGGTAAGACACTTCGCGAAGGAATCGCTTTAAAACTCGTAAAGGTTAAATTAGTAAAAATGGTGGAGCCGAGGGTACCTCGACTGGACTTAAGCGAATCAGTGAGCGCAAACAAGCGTTAGAGTCTAAGTTAGTAGATAGTATAGATATACAAGGGACGTTGGTTTATATTCCAACTGACTTGTTGCGTAATAGGTTACCAGACTCGTCCCGACCCATTGCGTAACCCCCCAGTCTGCTCAGGCAATGTTTCTACCCGTTACTAATGTTTGTTGTGATGATATAGTGTATATGCATTAGCTTATCTTGCGTTCGATAGAATGCATGTTGGTTAATTAGCAATTTTGCGATATATTGGAGCATGTGATATGGTATATATATGCATGCCTGTTTCATATTCTTGAAATTATATCTGTTGGTTCAGTTGATAATACCTATGCTAGAGAATAGCGGTAACTTGCATATACCCTTAGTATAGGGACCCAAAGGTGAAAATATTTTCTAAAAACCGGGAGTCGAGGATCCCGAGTAATCTTGTATAATATGGATATGGATATATATATATATTTTATATTATATATATATGGTTATAGTTTTCCAAACTATTAATCGAATAAGGTTTATTCGATAACTTTAACTTTATTTATTATTTGAATATTATTTCGAATATTATTCGAGGGCTTATGACTCTTTTATATATTATTATTGAATATTATTTGAATATTCATTCGAGGGCTTATGACTCAGTTTATATTATTTAATGAATATTATTTGAATATTCATTTGAGGATCTATGACTCCGATTATTTGCTGAAATATTCTTTATTTATTAAAGAATAAGGTGTTAATAATCAAACTTATTTTCGATTATTCAAATAAAGATAATACTTTCATATAAGTATATCTTTGGTTATTTAATACTCGTTTCAAGTATAAGTTTTAATACTTCCTTCAATTATTTTTATAAAGATTATTCTTTATGGGAATATTATTTAAATAATAATATTCGTCATTTTCTAAATATTCTGGGGACTGATTTACTTCATTAAATCAGCTTTACTCCAAACACTCTTTAAAGTGTTTTCGAGTCTTCAAAATGATTTTTAAAAGTCAGAGTGGATCCCAAAACTCTTTTTTTATATTTAAGATCTTCCTTTTAAGGGGATTTAAATACTCGCTCAAAACCTGGGGAATCCGGCTCTGTGGTGTATTTTATATTCGCAACGAGGTTGTTGTTTTGAGAAAACAATTGATTACTTGCCCAATGTTCGGGAAGTAAGTCCATTTGATTGAGTCGGCATAAGCGACAGGCCGGGGTACGGTCTATTATTGTGTAAGTGGCTGGGTGGCAGTCCATCAACGCGTGAGGGGCCGGGTAACGGTCTAGCGCGAGGTCCTAATGCGGCCAGGGTGATGACCGGTGAGGAATTCATCCATCTACAGTAGAAAAGGTTACTTATTGGTATCTTTGCCTGATCAGCAAGATATCTGGTTTATGCCAAAATTCTTTTCCTTTCCAAAATTCATTGGATGTTTCAAACTCTGTTCATACTTTACATAACAGAGGTTCCAGGAAATGTTTAAGATATATATATGTGGATATATATATATCGGGACTAAATAAAGTATCTCGTAACTTTATTTCATTCAATAATATTTCAAAGATTGAATCTATTCAAATCTTGTCTTGTAATCTCATCTATGTGATGAACTTTTGAAACTGGTTATAACTTGAACGGTGGTAGTTCAAGTAGTATTGGGAAAGATATAAGTATATTGGGGTATTTGGTAACCTCATCTTTTAAACTTATATCTAATTAATAATTGTCTTATGAATGACAAAGATTTTCAGAAAAACGTTGAGACAAGGTTAGATGTATGAGATCACCTTGCAACGATATTTTTTTTATATACAGTTACACTGGGATTTTGTGTATATTATGCATGGAAGAGGACTTCCAATATTTTGAAAAGTATTATGTATATATACTGAATATTTTGCGACTTCATCGCATTAAGATATCAAACTTGGTTCATTTCTTTTGACCAAGACTTTCATGAGTACTATGAGAAGGCTCATATACTAGTAAGTATATACTAGTAATTATCTTATACACGATAAAAGATTCTAGTAAGTATCCATTTAGATACTTATATTATTGTTATCACTATATATTACTTGCGAGCTGTAAGGTCACTCTTGCTTTATTTCTTCATCACACAACAACAGTTAGGAAAGATGGCCAGACTCCAGCAGACCCAGCGCAAGCGCGTGGGAAGCGTCCCGCGTCTTCCCGATGATGTTGTGGCTGCTATAGCTGCAGAGGTAGATCTATTGGTAGATCAGGCATTCTATTTTTGAGAATCAATTATGTATAATTATAACTTGTGGCAGATAATGGCAATTAACTGTAAATTATCAAGTAATCATTTTGGGTTGTAATAATTTTAAATTGTGGATTCAAAGACTTGTACTTATTTCAATTTCATCTCTGAGACTATAACGGGTTGTGGTGTGTGTTAGTGTGGGGTCACAGCATAAGGTTATTATTATTAATTAAGTGAAGTGATATTGTGGAAAGAAAGACCGTGACGACCCGGATCCCCGACCCCGGATCTGGGGGTGTTACAGAAATGGTATCAGAGCCAAGCGTTATAAACCTCAGAGATGTGACGTTAAGATAATAAGTTAACTAAGATAATAAGAACTCTTGCCAAGTTCATAGTCGGGCTACCTAACGTAGTACTGACAGTTAAAACCCTTATGGGAACCCTTATAAATATCGTGATAGGAGCGTAGTTCGTTATCGTATATGGTAGCGGGACTCCGAACCCTGAGGTTGAGGAGCAACAGCGCGATGATGTTTTATAATTGGAGATCGGATTGTGGATCCGATAGAGCGTCCTAACGCAGGACCGGATGATGTTGATATTGAGGATGTTGTCCTAGAAGGGATAGTTGCTGAGGAGGATCCCATGGAGGATCCTGACAAGAATGGATAAAGGACCACTGATGAATTGATGACCATGGTTAGGTCAACTACCAGAGGTAGGATTGGTCGATCACTACCGGAGGTTCGTTCAAGTTTGTAAAGATAGTAGCCCCCTTTAACGCGGCTTACTCGTAAGACTGAGAAGTTCGAATGGACAAGAAATGGGAACAGCTTTCAAGAACTGAAGCAGAGGTTGGTGATGGCCCCTATGCTGGCGTTGCCGGATGGAAAAAGGAGATTTTGTGATTTGTAAGTGACGCTTCGCATAAGGAATTAGGGTGCTTCTTAGCACAGCAAGATAATCGCGTCTGCGTCAAGACAATTAAGGTAATATGAAATTCGATATCCCCCCCATGAGCTTAGGCTCGTGGCAATAGTTTTACCCTAAAGATTGGAGGCACTACTTGTATGGAGAGAAGTGCGAGAATTACCTAAGCCATAAGTGCTCTAGTACATTCTTACATAGAAAGAGCTCAACATACGCCAGAGGAGGCGGTTAGAGCTAATCAAGAATTATGATTGGGAGATTCTTTATCATTCGGGGAAAGCCAATATGGTGGCTGATGCCCTTAGTAAAAGGAGAGACTCAAGATGATAATGTCTTTGGGAGAGTGATAAGAGATTTTGAGAAAATGGAAATAGAAGTGAAGGTAACCGGAGCCGGTACCTAAAAGCTGTTTGAGATTGCAATACAGCCCGAATTATTGGAAAAGGTCATATTGTGCCAGAAAAAGTTATGAATGAAGGCAGAGAGCCAACAATTAGATAAAATAATATCGAGAAAGATGATAAGGGAATAATGAGGTATTCCTATAGAATTTGGGTTCCGAAAGTTCAAGAGCGTAAGGATGAGAACTTAGATGAGAGCCATAGTTGAGGAATAAGATTTAGAGCAAACCCTGAACGTGATAGTCAGGGAGGTCGCCATCAAGATAGAAGGAACCCATGACATAATGGAGTGGAAAAAGGTTTTTAATGTATAAGATACCCCGATTATGGGAAGGAGAAAACATTTCATACTAAGGAAACAGAAAGTCGAGTAAGGAAAGGAGACCCGAGACGGTACTCCTATACGGCAATTCATGGACCTGTCTAAAAGAACTTAGACTATTATCCCCAACCACCACCTGAGGAAACAATGTGGTGTGAAATTCTTTCAGGACCTCTATAAGTCGCTAAGCTCTCAGAGTTCCAAGGAACAAGCTGACCCAGTCGAGGCAAGAGCCTGGCTAAAGGAAATAGATGAATCATTGGAGATTCTAAATGATGACGAATCACAAAAGACTGTTTTGTCACTTACCCTCCTAAGAGAGAGACCACCCGCTGGTGAAAGACCAAGAAAGGCACGGAGCCAGAGGTTAAGATAAACTGATTAAGTTCAGCCAATTGTTTTCGGGAAAGTAATTCCCAAGGTTATGGAGAGTGTAAAAGCTTTAGAGCCAGAACAAAGGCAGACGAGTATGATGAATTGTGAATTTAAGTTGTAAAAGTTGTTAAGATTCGTTCTGAAGACGCGAATCCAGAATGACGGGATATTTGAAATCAATGCTTATGTTGTGTTGGTTCATGAAATAATGATAAGAGAAAGGAAAATAAAAAGGAATTGAAGTGGAAAGGAATAAAAGGCAACAGAGTTTGAGGAATGATAAGGGAGTTGGGTATGAGGAAACCCTAAAGACTCCTATTAATAGAAATAGAAAAGTATATGATCGTCAGGATGAGGGTGATTCACCATGAGTTAAAGTTGACGGTTGAAGGCATAAGAGATGCATATATTTTATCCCCTTTAAGTTGGGAGGATTCGAGGAAACATTGAGATAGTTCGAAGGATAAACAATGAGACGCGGATAGACTGAGGAGACAAGGAAGTAAGAAATAGGAAAATTGGATGAAGGAAGTGACCTTCAAGAATGTGAAGTGTAAGACCGGTGGCATGATACCCAGAAAGGGAGACGCCAGGTATGAAAGATATCCCAACATTGAGGTGACTGTTGAGATAAACAACAAAAGTAAATAGGAATTATTAAGAAGAAGTTCACGTTGAACATGACCAATATCTTCCAGAACATCCTTGTTATCGTTACCAAATTAGGCAAGACAAGCGGATAACCGTTGTTATCTTTTGGAGGCCATATTGATTGACCCCATTTTGAATACAAATGTTATTGTGAAATTAGACATTACTATCGAGGTGGGAATGATTGAATAAGACCCTTATCAGGGATATATGACTTGATTTATCCATGGAAGGATGCAGGTACCTTTTAAAGGTGGAATTAAGGATAGAATATGGTAACTTAAAATGAATCCTAGGGGACTGCATAAAGGTTGGCATTCACCCTTAATAGGGACAGTATGAGTTTTGACAGTATGATTGGGAAAGGGTTAAGGTAACAACAACCTTTAAGAATCAGTGGAGAAATTTTGCAAAGTATATAGACAATGGTTCTACTATGTAAATGGTATTGTGATATGCCCTGTATCTAGGGAATACAGGAGGAACGATTGAAGGATAACCTTAGAGGTTTTACAAGGAGAAAGGAAATATTCGAAATTCTCAAGAATAAAAATGTTGATAAAGGAAATATGACGTAATTATATTGATGCCAAGTGAGGCACGTGTTAAACCACGAGAAGGTATGGATCGAACCAGTATGGTCGAAATTGTTCAGGGCAATTAGGACTTAAGATAGAAATGTTCTAAGTATGATCGAGAGTCAGTCTTGACAGTGATTAACCTCTAAAGACTGAGGCAATAACTTATGGAAAAATGGTGATTTTTTTTTACTCATCAGATTTTAAGGAAAGCATTTCACATAAGCTGTGATTGAAATAAGGTAGAAATTTATTGGAGGTGGTTAATGTGACATTGACTGTAAGGAAATTTTACTATCAGGAAAGGCCAAAGAGGTGGCCGACACTTTAAAGGTAAGAGGATAATTATAGGCGCTCGTGCGAGAGGAATACAGTGATGATGGTTAAAGCTGTGAAGGTTGTATTATGGTTTGGAAGATTGACATTCCTTCTGATGACTGTGCAATACCCGACCGTAATAGTAGTTGGTAAAGGTTTAATTCGCGTAATCGCCATGAACGGGCTATCTATCTTAGGAGGTCCTATCTTGAGATAAGCCAGGACCATGTTTCAAAAAAAAAAAAGACTAAACAACCTTTGAGTTAAGTCTTCTATTGAAGGCATATGATTACGAATGGTATTAACCTGCTATCGTTGCTTTGATTAAAACTCTTCTGCACTTTTATCTGCTTCATGTCATGAAAGTACGTCAGAGTTTGGAGTGTTCTTCATGAATTGTGATTGGTGGTTATGTTACCTCCTTAGAAGGATTATACGACATGTATGGACTCCGTATGGTTAGCTATTAAGACTTCATGGAAAATGAATGACTACAGTAGGTCAGTGGTGGACCATAGTAAGGCAGCAATGATTCTGCGGTAATGAGCTGATTACAACCGTGAGAGTTGTATTGGAATGGGTGTTGAGATTGAGTACCACTAATCGGGTCGTGGTAGTGTATAAGTTATCATTGATAGACTAATTAAGTAGAGTATCTACCTAGTGAATAATTATTCTTTCTTATCAATAGAGAGTCGTATTATTATACGAGGAAGGTTGCGGTGCGAGCATAGAATCTAGTAACGTGATATATAGAATGAGATCCCAAATTCGATTTTGATGTCGAGGGAGTTTCAAAGGTGATTGTGTATAAGCTCGAGGAAGAGCATGGGTCCATAGAATGATGGACGGGATAGCGAAAATATTTAGGCACGTGAAATGCGATGCTATAATACTTGATGTTGATATAAATGCATATATGTTTTGTTCTTCTATGACAAACCCTCTATAGTTCAGAGGTAGGTTCCAAGCCAGATATTTGTGGCAGTATATTTTTTATATATATACAATTCTCTTCAGTTCGTTCTTTTCTCTTCTTTTCATTTCATGTAATGAGAAGAACAACCCTTCCAGAAGGGGAGGTATTGCCGAATGACTATCTATCTGTGTGATAGAAGCCAGTAGGATACCAATATTGTTTAATTGCTTGTCAAGTACTAAAGGCTGGCCACCTTCTGTACTAACTATGCGATATAACAAGTGTTCATGATCATAGTGATCTCTCAACAAATTCCTTTACTTCTACATGATTAATCAAACTTTGGAAAATAGAAACAACTGAAAAAGGAGTAATAAAGTGGTGGTAGTATGCGGAATGGGAACACATTCGTGATACTAAGGTTGACGTGGTTATTAAAAGGTTATAGAACGCTAGCGAGCAAAAGTATAACCAGTATAATATTAGGAACGAAAGGTGATAGCGATTACGAACTGGAAAAGAATGGGTATTGAGAAGCAAAAGTTCTAATGCTAAAAGCTATAGTGAGAGTCTGTGCAATAGACTTGAAAGAATTTGGAATGATCATTTAACGCGGATTAAGTTATCTTACGACAATAGATCATATGTCATTATCGAGATGTCGCCTTATGAGATCCTTGAGGGAAGACAATGTCGATCTCCCTTATATTAGGATGAAGTTGTAGAGCGCAAGATGCTCGGACCCGCAGTAGTCCAAAGGACCAAGGATATGATAGATCTAATCAGAGGACGACTGGTAGTAGCCCAAGATGGACATGATAAGTATGTTGATTTGACACGAAAGGATAAAGAGTATGAAATAGGGGACCTAGTAATGTATAGGTATCCCTTGGAAAGGATTGATGAGGTTCGGAAAGAAAGGAAAGCTAAGTCTACAATTTGTTGGACCCTTGGATATATTAAGACGTTTGGGAAGTTAGCATATGAGCTAGCCCTAACCCCGAACATGTAGCAGTCGTAACGTGTTCCAAGTATCAATGTTAAGGAAGTGTAATTCGGATGCCAGTCAAATAGGGGCATATGAGCGCATAGACATGCAACCAGACGTAACCTATATGGACAACCAGGAAGGGTATAGAGTGAAAGAAGGAACAGTGCTTAGGAGAAGGGTTATCAAACTAGTAGAGTTTGATGGTAGAACCACAATATGGGAAAATTGACTCGAGAGTTAGAAAGTGTAATGCTAAGAAAGTATCCCCATTTGTTTTCTATTGATTCCGGGACGGAATCCTTTTAAGGAGGGGAGACTGTAATAACCCCAATTTTTGAGAAATTTTGAAACCCTTATGAATAGTGTTTTTGCTGAATGAGAAAACTTTTCATGCCACACTATGTAGGGGTTCTGATATGATATGAGATATTATTAGTACTCTATGTGTATATAAGTGTATGTAAAGATCGTCAGAATCCAATTCCGAACACTTTGGTTTTTCCCGGAAATACTAGATACGGAGAGAATTGAGTATAAGGTAACAGGATAAAAATGATTTAAATTAAAGGATTATAGGAGGGATCATA